>NC_056741.1:1098612393-1098777393 GCF_019279795.1 Protopterus annectens
CCCCCCATTTGCTTGTCAACATGTTGAAAATCCTTGGCTCCAGTTTCCACTCGTGTGGGTCCATGAGGTTTCTGCTTAGCCTGTCTGCCAGTGTATTTAATTTTCCTGGCAGGAATTGAGCTTGTAGGTGCACTTGGTAGCTCAAGGCTGGGTTCCGCAATGCTATGGCTAGTCTGCACAGGGGGTAAGAATGTGTACCCCCCTGCTTGTTTATGTACCACATAACAGTGGTGTTGTCTGTCTTTACCATTAGTTGTCCTGGAAGAATGTGGTCCTTGAAGGCTGTCAGAGCATTCTGTACAGCTAACATTTCTTTTTGACTGATATGCAGGTGCATTTGACTTGGGTTCCATTTGCCCTGAATGCACTTCCCTGCAAGGTGAGCCCCCCATGCATACTCTGATGCATCTGTTGTTAGGGTTTGGGCGGCAGGGGGTGGGGTGAAAGGTAGTCCCTTGTTTTGGTGGTAGGCTTCTGCCCACCAAAGAAACTCTAGGCGTAGGCAAGGTATGATAGGAATCATTGTTACTAGGTCTTAAGAATGTTGACGCCATAGGCTTTTTAGATACCACTGTAGTTTCCTCATATGCAGTCTTGCATATGGAATTAGAAGAATGCAGGAGGCCATGAACCCCAAGACTTGCAGTATTTGTCTTGCTGATATCAGGGTTTTTGTGGCCACTTGTTTGAAGTAGGCTGTCAAATGAATTTCTTTCGCTGGTGTGAGGTAAGCCATCTGGGAAGTTGTATTCAAGCTTGCTCCCAGGAATACAATTTGTTGACAGGGCATCAGGTGTGATTTTTTTTTCATTTATGGTGTACCCTAGACAACTTAGAACCCTTTGTACAAATGCCAGATGATTCAAAAGGTATGTCATGGCTTTCTGCCTGAATTAGACAATCGTCCAGGTAAGGGTATATTTGAATATTTCTTTGCCTGCAAAATGCAGTAACTGGGGCTAGGCACTTTGTGAATACCCTGGGCACAGTAGATAAGCCAAAGGGCAGTGCAGAGAACTGATGGTGCTTGTAGCCTGCTTTAAAACATAAGTATCTTCTGCAAGATTCCCTGATTGGGATGTGCAGGTATGTTCTTTTAAATCTAGTGTTGCCAACCAGGCATCTTTGCCTAGCATAAGAAGTAATTGTTGAAGAGTCAGCATCTTGAATTTTGGAATCTCCAAAAAGGTGTTTAGAGTAGACCGGTCCAAGATAGGACGTCATGAATTGTCTTTTCTCGGTACCAGGAAAAGTCTTGAGTAGAAACCTTTTCCCTTTTCCGCTTCTGGTACCAGCTGACTTGTTTTTGGGCCTCTGTCCACTGATCTGGGGGTAGGTCCGGCTACCCGCTTGGTGTTGGCAATGTGTGGAAGTGAAATCTGTATCCCTGGGACACTATATATAAAACCCATTTGTCCTGGGTAATGAGTTCCCAATTCTTTGCATGAAGAGCAATCTTTCCCCCCCAAAAGGGCAGTCAGTTGATAAGTGCTTGGAAATTTTAAAAGGAAGTCATTGAGACAGTTTACCATAGGGGGAGTCTTATTCCCAGATTTGGAAGTGGAAACGACCCCCCCACTGCTTAGTTCTGTGTCTCCCCTGGGACTGAAACCTGGGGTTTTTGCTGTGTCTGGGTTTGGCTTTAGAAGACCTGGAAGGGGCTGGAAAGGACCAATTCTTAGACGGCCAGTGCCTACTAAATCTAGGAGGCTGAACTTGTAAAAATTCTTTAACAGTTTGCATAGATTTAGCTTTATCTTCCATCTTTTTAAGAACTTTCTCAGCCTTGTTACCAAACAGGCGGTCCTGATTTAAAGGAGCATCCAACAATTTAGCTTTAACATGATCAGGCAAAGACTACTCCTTAAGCCAAGCATGCCTTCTGAGCACAGACCCAGTAACAGCAGCCCTGCAAGAGGCCTCTAATGAATCAAAACCGCATTGCAAAGTATGTTTTCCAACTTGTTCAGCAGAATGCATTAAATCCTGTAATTCTTTATTTTCCACACAGTCAGGAATCAACATAATTTTCTGTTTAAGCAGTCCAATAACATGTTGCTGATACGTTAACATATGAAACTGGCAGTTTAAAGCCCTAATGGCCAAGGTTCAGAAGTGTAAACCTTCCTACCCCATATATCCAGCACCCTGGAGTCTCTATCAGAAGAGGTAGGATTTTTAGCAGTAGAAGCCTTAATGCCCTTGGGCCCCTGTGAAATAGTCTCTGGATCTTCAATAGGATTTTTAAAGAGGAACTTGTGGGACTCGGGGACCAGGTAGTATCTGTCAGGTTTTCTTGGAGCAGGAGGCAGGGAATCAGGAGCCAAACTAGATTCCGAAAAAGCATCATCAACAATGTCTAGTACAGGAGGAACAGCTAAAGGCCTATGCTGAGGTAGGAGAAGGAAATCCATAAGCCTCTTTTTTGAATCAGAAAAATCCTGGCTTTCCCAATGGAAATGCTCCCTTAAAGTATGTAAAGTTTCCCGAAAAGAAAAATCCTCAGTAGGGGAAGCAGAGGGAATGGAGTCCTCTGCATCAGAATCTTCATAAGTAGATAAGAGCAAATCCAGATTATCAGAAGAATCAGAAACAGAATCCTGATCAGAAGATTTCATAATCAACTTCAGTCCTAGGCCTCTTAGAAGGGGGGGGGGGGGTTTGGCTACCGCTGATTAGAGTTATTAGATCTTCAGACATTCTTATCATTTGATTTTTTAGGCATACAGGCCTGAGCATGTGGCCTGGGCGTCGGTTTTTTAGGCATGGATCGAGATTTAGGCCCAAGTAAAGAAGGAGGTGTCTGTTTAAAATGCAAGTCCATAGGCCTGAATACACCCTCAGAAGCCGGTGCCAGCACAGCGGCTCCGGACCCATCCAAGGTAGAGACATCCGCGGGTTCCATAGTTAAAGCATCTCGTGGCATACCGGACTCCGAATGGGTCTCAGTAGAGGCCTGCGAATCAGAAAAAGCGGGTATCAGGGGCTGCGAACGTGCCTCACTCAGTACTGGCGAACTGACAACTGGCTTAGGAGAAGCGTCGTCGGCAGCTGTGGACCTCGGCGGCCTGTCTGTCTTTATCTTTGCGTTTTTTTTGGAATCCCGGTAGTCGGATGGCTAACTGATGACATTTATGGATAATTAAATCAAGAACCGAAATATTTAGAGGCAAAAATATACCGATGACAGATAGTGCGCTGATTAAATAAAGCAAAAAACCGACAGCAAGGTACGTCGTGGTCAGGGCCTAGGCAAGGAATACAGTACGGATGAAAATCTTTGAGGTATTTGCTTTCCACAAGTAAAGCAATTATTAGCTTTTACTGACATTGGTAAGGAGCAAGAAAAAGTTTCCCCAACAGGGTACTTAGCTTTAGTTGAAGACTTCGGTTCTGAAACTCGAAAATGAAAATTTCAGGAGTCGGCCGACCGGCACTTGCGAAGTGCTTCTGCTTCGGGCACTGCACGTGAAGAAAGACTGATGTAATGGCGTCGGCTGCATGTTTTATACCCCTGATGACCTGACGTCATGGAAGAAGGGACAGCAACCGACGTACAACCCAAGACTTTGTAATCAGGCCGACTGAGGGCTATCTGCAAGCAGATAACCCAAATGTAATGACTGCAACAGTGAAACACGAAGAACATCTGCTGTCTTTTTTTATGTTGAGACACATGAAACCACACACTTGCAGTTAGAGTGGCAACAACCTGAACACATTAGCATAATTAGATAAACCTACCAAGTTACTGTGTTATTTGTTACAGCAGTATAGTCTTACAGTGCTGACTTAAAAGAATACCAATGTTCCATTAAATGTACTGCAAACGGGGTAAGACTGACACTTGATTTTATTTTTTTTCCATAAAGCACTGCATTTTTTTCCTCCTTTACATTAGACTGGCAACATCAACTGCACTTGCTTTTACTTTGCCAATCAACAGCTAACTGCTAGTAGCTCCCTTTTTCTCATGCACAAAGACACCCTTTCAAATTGCGCACTTTCAGTTAGAGTGATAATAGCATAAACAAATTAGCACAGTTAGGTAAACCTAGCATATTCATGTGAAGTATGCTGTTGCAGCAGTACAATCTGACAGTGCTTGTTTAAAGAATTTTAGTTTCATTAAATACAGCAGTTTTGGTACTAGTGTTACCCACTTGTTTTTAACTGATCAGCAAGCAGTATCGTAACGTTCTAGTTACAGCCCATGAGTTTTGCCAGAAACACAGCCCTGTGCTCTTCCCCTCAAGCATTTTCTCTGATAACTCATTCAAGCCTATACTGCCATTTTAACGCCTATAGCTCCTTATGGTGCCCAGACTTTTTTGGGTCTGCCCTTTTTAAGAAGTGACTCACCAAGTTAATAATAGCCAGTATTAGAAAAGGCAAGGACTTACTAACAAAATGGAACAAAGAATGTTAATCTATGATGTTCTGCAGTAGACAAACTAATCACTGTTTGCCACTTATTATTCATATTTTTATATTTATGTTTATATTTTCATAACTGACAGACTTGCATGCTATTGAAGGGTATGGTATAAAATGCCATGGTGGAAAGAGAGGAAATTCCACTATTAATATCTATTTATATCTCATTGCACTGAATATACTGACAGTTGTTTGTTAGTAACGATGGAAATAAGCAATATTCCCATATATACTCAAAACTTCAAAAAAAAAAAAAAAAAAGTGACTTGCAAAGTATTGCATGGCATCAGGTGAAACCTTAGACATTACTGAAGAAAACTGTCACTGAAATTTGCCCAGTAAGTTGCACATCTTGAGAGATATCCACTTTTATACTGCCAATTATGCAATAAAGCATATGCTTTCACATTTCTGTTGTTGTTGTGCCTTTCGGCTTATCCCGGTTAAGGGTCGCACAGCGGAACTCCGGTCCACTAATGTTTGGTAGTGGATTTTTATGTACCAAGTTACCAGCCCTTACGCACAACCTTCAACGAAAGTACGCCCATTCAAGCATGCCTTCACACAGAAGACGCTCTAGCTGACAATCGAACGGGACGTCTTGCTGTGAGGCGACAACACTACCGCAGCACCACTACCGCGGGTATGCTTTCACATTTCTGTAAATATCTCAATAAACATGTACCAGAGAGGACTTTCCTGCTTTCATGTGAAAACTTATGTCTGGTTAACAAAAATGTTTTTAACAACATAGGTTCATAAGTTTGTACTAGGCTATCGACCACTTAGGTCTTTATAAGCTTAACCATACAACCCAACTTAATTTTGTCCACACTGGACTCCTATATTGTGGGGTACGTTAGTAATGAGATAGATAAGGGGTGGATGTATGTGTGCGTTTGTGTGTACGTGTGGCATTATTTATCTGGGATTAGTTAACTTACTGTCAAGCCTCTGTCCATCACAGACATGGGGGGGTCAGACCAGGGGTGAATTTACAATTTCCCATCCAGTGATCAAGGCTTCACTTGAAAATGGTCAGGGATCAATTCCACTTCAAGTGGATTGGGACCCTATTCCATAGTGCAGAGATTCTGAGACACATCTCTCCAGCATGTTTTATTTATGTCGCAGGCAAAGTTCAGGTCCTTGGATCTAGTGCTCCTAGTGCGGTTTCTTTGCTAATATGCAAGAGTTCCATCACAAACAGGTATGAGGATGCCTTATGCACGAGGAAGAGAGCACCTCTCAGGGACCTGTGGGAGACTGAGTAAAATGACAGGACCTTAAGGTGATCTCTGTACGACAGGACATTTGTACCCTGGATTCTCCCAGTGAAAAACCTTTGAGGGTGTACCTAATATATGTCAAAGGGGACAATGTATTTGATGGCGGGTTTGATAAGGGCTGACTAGAGTAGTACTATAACTTTTTTTGGACGCAGAAGTCATACCCTTGCTTATGAGTTGGGCAACAGAATGATTTTCTTACTATCTTGGTTATAAGTTGGTCTAAGGCTAAATTACTATCAACATATGTTCCCAAATCCCCAACTACCGGGTCAACTCTTAGGGGATGTTTTATCAATGGAGTATTAGCTTCGGTGGATGACTTCCCAAAGGTTCCTCTCTGTTGTCGGTTGGGGGGATACGCAAGAAGGGGTTTCAAGGGGGTAGTTGGGGGGGGTGAACTGAGAGCTAAATGTATTAGCGAGAAGATTTGCTACATTAACTTGGTCAGTAAAGAAAGTACCATTTACTACAATTTCTGCACACTTCTGAGTGCTACCTTTAAGGTTCCTGACATAGTTGAAGAAGGCTTTGTGATTGTTCTCAGCCTAAGACTATATCCTGACATCATAATTGGCCTTTCTGGACCTTATTAGCTATTGGTTTCTTGTTTAGTTGAATCAGAGGGATCTTGTATCAGAGAAAGAGTTGCGCTTTCTAATTTTGGGCAAAGTTCTGTTTGAGGATTGGTCACTAAAAATCAGGACATCATCTTTTAGAGACCAGCCCCCTAGTACCCTCATGGCAGGTTACTGGTTCGGGGCTCAGCTTGAGCTATTTCATTGGGCAGGGCTCAGTTTCAGCTTTTTTAATGGTTTCTTTGTATTAGCTGCTTCGCTGTTGTATTATACTTAAGGACCATGTTTGCACTGGTTGGAGCTTGTCTTAGAAAGGCTACAGAGACTTAGGCAATTAGCCTCTGCTCCTCTGATCATACCAAACCATCCGAGAGAAAGTACAGTTGTGCACAATTACCATAAATGTGGATGTTCAAGTGTATTCACTGTTGCAGTCATTACATTTGGGTAATCCTGCTGGCAGGTTGCCCTCAGTCGGCCTGAATTCCAAAGTCCTGGGTCCTGCATCGGCTGCTGTAGCCCCTTCCCTGACATCAGGTCGTCAGGGGTATAAAAGATGCGGCCGACACCATTTTCTTTAGTTTTTCTTGCCCCAGATGTCAGGTGCCCCCTAAAAGGGTAGCCAAAATTTATGTACATATAAATACATGCACCAATATAAACTTTACCTTCATCTACAAGGAAACACACTACATAGGTTGTATAAATCAGAGAAGGAAAGATAGGTTCCATCAGAAGAAAGGGGGATGGCGGGTGGGTAACCTGGACTGCAATAGTCAATACACTCGAACATCTGAGTCCCAAAGTTTAGGATGGGAGGCTGGAACTAAACAGCATTACGAGCGGCTATGACGCCCTGCAGCACTGCAGGGGCAAAGCCTGCTCTGGATTTAGAGCAGAGTGGCAGATGACAGTGCTTTGGCAGATGATAGTAATTTGTAAAGGTGTGCACTGAACTCCAAGTAGCAGCCTCCAACATGTCCTTGGTTGGAACTCCTCTGAGAAAGGCTGCTGAAGTGGCTACAGCTCTGGCTGAATGTGGCCTAATGCCATTAGGCACTGACTTGCCATGGTGTAAGTAGCAGAAATGAATGCAGTGGCCTATCCACTTTGAAATAGTCTGCTTTGAGATAGCCTTTCCTTGTGATCCTGCAGCATATGCCACTAGTAATTGTTCTGTCTTTCGAAAACTTTGGTTCTGTCCAAGTAGAATCTAAGCTGTCTGTGTACGTCCAAAGAATGCAGAATTCTCTCCCCCTTGTTCTGTGGATTTGGATAAAAAGTTGGCAGATGAATAGTTTGGTTAAGAGCCACACTGGACACCACCTTAGGCATAAATGTTGGGTTTGTTCTCAGCGAGACCCTGTCTGGATAAAAAATGATAAAAGGCTCCACAGCCATAAGTGCCTGAAGCTCTGAAACTCATCTTGCAAAAGTTATTGTTAGGAGCAGAGCTGTTTTCCAAGATAAAACTTTATATCAGCAGCGGCAGCTGGCTCAAAAGGAGGCAGGGTGAGTTTTTCAAAGACATAGTTGAGGTCCCATGCCGCCATTGGTGATCTCCTTGGAGGCCTTACATTTTTGGCTCCTCTGAGGTACTGTTTTAGTAAGGGATGAGAAAAGATTGGTGGCTCTGTATTGTGATGAGCCGAAATGGCAGAGGCATGAATTTTAATAGATAAAAAAGACAGACCTTTGTCCAGCATCTCAGTTACGTATTGCAAAATCTGAGGAATATCTGGCACAGCTGTATCAGTTCCTTGTGCCTGGTTCCAAGCACAGAATCTCTTCCATTTTCCAGAATAAGATTTTCTAGTACTAGGCCTTCTGGCCTCCAAAATGACATCCATCACAGCTTTACTGAGAGGTGCGTTTTGTATGACTACATTATCCGCCATGCTGCCAGGTTTAAAGTCCTGAGTTGGCTGTGTAGGATCTTATTGTTTTGCTGGGACAGTAGATGAGGTATCTGAGGTAAGGTCCAAGCTGAGCATTGTGACAAGCTCCTTAGTATTGGATACCAGTACTGGCGGGGCCAGTCTGGGGCAATCAGTATCATCCTTGGCTTTTCCGGTCTGATCTTTAGGAGTACCTTGGGGAGGAGAGGTAGAGGGGGAAATGCATATACTGATAGGTTTTTACAGCTGAAAGATAGGGTGTCCACTTTCCATGCTTGTCTGTAATAAATCCTTGTGCAGAATCTTTTTAGTTGGTAGTTGTGAGGGGAGACAAATAGATCTATGTCAGGGCATCCCCATTTCCTTGTTATCATGCTGAAGACTTGTGGATCCAGGTGCCACTCGTGGGGATCCATGAGGTTTCTGCTTAGTTCGTCTGCCAGAGTATTTTTCCTTCCTGGCAGGAATTGTGCCTGCAGATGTACTTGGTAAGTCAATGCTGTGTCCCACAAAGTCATGGCTAGTCTGCAAAGGGGGTAAGAATGTGTGCCCCCCCCTGCTTATGTACCACATGACCGTGGTGTTGTCTGTCTTTATCAGCAGTTGTCCTGGATGAAGTAGGTCCTTGAAGGCAGTCAGGGCATTTTGAACTGCTAGCATCTCTTTTTGATTGATATGTAGATGCATTTGGTTTGAGGTCCATGTGCCCTGAATACAACTTCCTGCCATGTGGGCCCCCAGGCATAATCTGATACATCCGTTGTTAGTGTTTGCCTGGCTGGAGGTAATGTGAACAGCTGTCCCTTGTTTTGGTGACAAGCCTTTGCCCACCATCGAAACTCCTGTTGCAGGCAGGGAATGAGAGTAATCATAGTTTCCAGGCTGTGGCAATGCTGAGTCCAAACACTTTTTAGGTACCACTGAAGTGTCCTCATATGCAGTCTTGCATATGTAATTAGTAGGATGCAGGATGCCATGAAGCCCCAAAGCCTGTAGAATTTTTCTTGCAGATAACTGGGCCTTTGTTGCCAACATTTTGAAGTAGGTAGTCTGTTGCCTTTGTTTGTCTGGCGTGAGATAAGCCATCTGGGCAGTTGTACTTAAGCTTCCACCCAGGAATATTATCTCTTGAAAGGGTACTAGTTTTAATTTATTTTCGTTGACTATGTACCCTAGGCATGTCAGAAGGCTTTTCACAAACGCCAGATGCTGTAGAAGAATATCCTTGTTCTCTGCTTGAATTAGACAGTCGTCCAAGTAAGGATATATCTGTATTCCTCTTTGTCTGCAGAATGCAATTACTGGTGCCAGGCACTCTGTAAAGACCCTGGGTGCAGTAAATAAGCCAAAGGGCAGTGCAGAGAATTGGTAATGCATTGTGCCAGCCTTGAATCTGAGGTATCTTCTGCATATTTGTCTGATCGGGACATGCAGGTATGCCTCTTTTAGGTCCAAAGTCACAAGCCAAGCGTTCTTGTCCAGCATAGGCAGAAGCTGCTGCAAAGTCAACATTTTGAATTTTGAAATATCCAGGAATGTGTTTAAAATAGATAGGTCCAGTATTGGCCTCCAGACCTTGTCCTTTCTGGGTACCAAGAACAGTCAAGTAAAATCCTTGTCCCTGCTCTTGCTCTGGTACTAGTTGAATGGCCCCCATGTTCATGAGGGATGAGACTTGTTTTTGTGCCTCTGCCCATTGATTTTTTGGCAGATCTGGCCAGCCGTTTCCCTTTGGCAGGGTATGGAAATGGAACTTATAGCCTTGTGACAAGATATTTAAGACCCACTTGTCCTGGGTTATAATGTGCCAATTTTGAAAAAAAAGTGCTAATTTTCCCCCTAAGGGTGCTGCCAGGAGATAAGTGCTTGGTGCAGGTAGGGGGAAGTCATTGGGACTGTTTCCTGAATGGTTGTGATTTGTCTTCTCCAACTTTGGAGGTAGAAGCCCCCCATTGTTTTGAGCGGAATGAACCTTGCGCCTGGGATATGCCTCTAGGGCATCTGGTTCTGCCCCTTTGAGGTCTGTCTGACACAGGAAAGGACCAATTCTTTGTTGGCCAGTGTCTACTGAACCTAGGTGACTGTACTTGTAAAAAATCTTCGACCGTTTGCATAGATTTAGCTTTGTCCTCCATTTTCTTTAACGCCTCTTCTGCCTTAACACCAAACAAAGCATCATGCTGTAAAGGTGCATCTAATAATTTAACTTTAACATGATCAGGCAGATTTTGTTCCTTTAATCAAGCATGCCTCCTAATTACAGAACCTGTAACTGCGGCCCTGCAGGAGGCCTCTAAAGAATCAAAACCACATTGCAAAGTATGCTTTCCGACTTGTTCAGCTGCATGCAATAAATCCTGCATTTCCTTGTTTTCTGCACATTCAGAGTTTAATAACATTTTCTGTTTAAGCAATGCCATGACATGTTGCTGATATTTGAGCATATGATACTGACAGTTTAAGGCCCTTATAGCCAAGGTAGCAGATGTGTAAACCTTTTTTCCCCATCTATCCAGTGTCCTAGAATCTCTGTCAGAGGGGGTAGGATTTTTGCAGTGGAAGCCTTAACTCCCTTGGGACCCTGAGAAATAGTTTCTGGGTCTGCAGCAGGGTTTTTAAAAAGGAATTTATAAGAGTCAGAAACCCTGTAATATCTGTCTGGCTTAACAGGAGTGGGAGGTAAGGAGTCAGGGTTAAGACTAGACTCCAAAAACACATCATCTACAATACAACACAGGGGGATGGCTAGTGGCTTGTGTTGAAGGTAGTAAAACGAAATCCCTGAGTTTATTTTTAGATTCCGAAAAATCTTGTCTCTCCCAGTGGAAATGCTCCCTCATGGTATGTAAGGTTCCCCAAATGAATAGTCCTCTGGAGGAGAAGCTGAAGGAATAGATTCTTCAGCATCAGAATCCTCATGGGGGGGAAGAGAATATTCCTGATCAGAAGAGTAATCAGAAGAAATGGAAACCTGATCTGAAGATTCATAGTCAAGTCTCTTGCCTAGGCCTCTTATCAGGAGGGGATGGGAACCCCTGATCAAGGTAATCAAGTCTTCGGCCATTTTGAGCATCTGTTTTTTGGGCATAGAGGCCTGACCACGTGGCTCTTGAGTTTGTTTCTTTGCTTTGGAAGGTGCTTTAGTCTGCCTTTGAAGCTGAAGTTGGTTTGATGTAAAGAAGTTTAGGTCTGAATACACCCTCAGAAGCCAGTGCCTGCTCAGCAGCTCCAGACCCATCTGAAGGGATAATCTCTGAGGCTCCAATACCTTGAGTTTCCAGCGGCATGGCCAACTCCACGTGGGAGTCGGTAGCGGCCTGCGACTCTAAAGTAGCAAGCGTCAGGGGCTACGAAAGCGCCTCACTGAGGACCGGCGACTGGCTTAGGAGAAGCTTTGTTGTCGGTTTTGGGTCTCGGTTGTCTATCTCTTTCCTTTTCTTTGCGCTTTTTGTGAACTCCGGTAGTCGGATGACATTTCTGAATAATTAAACCTGCATCCAAAATAGTTTAAAGCAAAATCATACATACAGTTAATAGTGTGTTGGTTAAATCTAGCACAAAACCGACAACCAGAAATGTGATCAGGGCCTAGGCAAGGAATACAGTAAGAATGAAAATCCTTATGAGGTATTTGCTTCCCACAAGAAATGCAATTATTAACTTTTTCTGACATCGGTCTGGAGCAAGAAAAAAAGTTTCCCCAACAGGGTACTTAGCTTTATAGAAAACTTCGGATCTGAAACTCGAACACGAAAATCTCAGGAGTCGGCCAACCGGCACTTGCGAACTGCTTCTGCTTCAGGCACCGCACAGCAAGAAAGACTAAAGAAAATGGCGTCGGCTGCATCTTTTATACCCCTGACGACCTGACGTCAGGGAAGGGGTGACAGCAGCCGACGCAGGACCCAAGACTTTGGAATTCAGGCCAACTGAGGGCAACCTGCCAGCAAGATTACCCAAATGTAATGATTGCATCAGTGAAACACGAAGAACATCTATGAATGCTAAGTTTCAATTTTAGGTACTTTTCCATTATTACGGCAACAGCTGTAACGCGGTAGCATGTGCATGCAATGAGTTACACAGTACCTGTGATGTGACTGTCATACGCAGTTTAAATAAACTCCCACATCAGCAGCATTAACTTTTTTTTCTGGATTTAAAAAAAAAACCTGAACAAAAGTTGTATACTGATATTAATGCAGTGTCCAAAGTTCTCCATTATAGCTGCCATTCTAAGCATACTGCATACATACGGACATAACTTTTTGAGAGTACCGTTATTATAACATTTTCTGAAAAGAAGATAATTTTAAGTCCCACAGTTGCGGAGATTAAATGCCTTTGCTTCAGAAAGCGTATCTCTGTTCATCCATATCTACAACCTATTGTTACCATTGTCAAGGTAACGGTATCAACACAGTCAAACAGCTTCAGGGCTAACATCTGTGGGACATTTTCCAAAAACAAGTACCGTTCCTAAAGTCTCCTGAAGCTATTTTAAACTGCAGAGCGATGATGGGGTGCTACTCCCTATTACAAATGTAATTTACAAAAAAAAAAAAAAACACAGAAAAGTGATCCATCTCCAACGGGTTAACACCATAAATATGGCAACTGCCACTCGGAATCCTCGCTGTTAGCTTCTGTATGTCTACTGGCCAACCTTGTTAGCTTTCGTATGCTTGTTGGCCAACCACTTCATAATTACAATGTAATTTACAAAAAAATCCCCACAAACACACACAGAAAAAAGATGCAGCTCTTGTCAATCCCCCCTACTAACAGACATAAGGAAGCTAGCAGCTGTGAGAGGATTCCAAAGACTAGCTACCGCATTTATGGTGTTGCCCCAATAACGGAAAAGTACCCAACTTTAGTACTGGATTTGTTGCAGCTGACTATATTTCACACCAACTGCTGCTTTTACTTATTTAAGAAAGTATCTGTTCTGCTGTTTTATTCTGTTGCTATACTTAATTTAGGAAAAAACTGTGCTGCATTTTACTATTTTGCCTATTTAAGAAAAAAAGTGTATTCTGCTTTTATTCTGTTGTTGCACTTTTGCTGGCTGTAGTATAGATTTGATTCAGACTGGCTGAATCCAGTTCTGCTTGAGGATTGAGCACTAAAAATCAGGACATCTTTTGGAGAAACACCCCTGTACTCTCATAGCAGGAGCGTACAGTGGGGCTATCTAATTGAAGGTTACTGTTTCAGGGCTTAGTTTGAGCTATTTCATTGGTGCAGGGTTCAAGTTTGAGCTTTTTCATTTGTTTCTTTGTATTAGCTGCTTTGCTGTTGTACTATACTTAAGGACTGCATTTGCACGGGTTGGCGCTTGTCTTAGAAAGGCTCCAGAGAGTTAGGCAATCGGCCTCTGCTCCTCTGATCATACCAAATCATCCGATAGAACTAAGTTTCAATTTTACTACTGCATTTGTTGCACTTGACTGTATTTCACACCAACTGCCGCTTTTACTTATTTAAGAAAAGATCTGTTCTGCTGTTTTATTCTGTTATACTTAACTTAGGAAAAAAACGCTGCTTTTTACTCTGTTGTCTATTTAATCTAAGGGGAAAAAAAGTATTCTGCTTTTATTCTGTTGCTGCAATTTTGTTGTCCATAGCACAGACTGGATTCAGACTGGCTGAATCCAGTTCTGTTTGAGGATTGAGCACTAAAAAATCAGGATATCTTTTGGAGACCCCCCCCCCCCATACTGAAGGTTACTGGTTCAGGACTCCATTTGAGCTACTTCACTGGTGCACAGCTCAGTCTGAGCTATTTAATTAGCTTTTTTGTATTAGCTGCTTGGCTCTTGTTTGCGAGTAGAGCAGCATCACACACAACCGCAGAGAGGGGGTAACTTGGCAGTTACAGATGCAAAAGAGCCAACAGACGGACTTTCTCTTAGAAGTGACTTATCTAGCACAGCAGCTCTTAAACAGCTCTCAGCTGTTCAGTGAACCACCTTCTCCTCCTTTCGGCTTTTCCCGGTCAGGGGTCGCCACAGCGGATCATCTGTCTGCTCATGATTGGCAGTGGAATTTTATGGTGTCTAGTTGCCAGCCCGGCGCCCAACCTTCCACAGAAGGCACACACATGCTCACACTCACACCTAGGGCCAATTTAGTGTGTCCAATCCACCTACTGCATGTCTTTGGGATGTAGGATGAAACCGGAGCACCCGGAGGAAACTCCATGTGACCACAGGGAGGACATGCAGACTCCACACAGAAGGCACCCTAGCCGAGAATCGAACCGGAGAACCTCTTGCTGTGAGGCGGCAACGCTAACCGCTGCACCACCGTGGCCACCCAGCTGTTCAGTGAACCACCCAGTAGCAATTTTACCCATTGCCTACCAACATCAGACCTATAGATCCTTTTTTTTTTTTTATAGACCTCCTACTGTACATTCCATAAGTTAGTCCTCTAAACAACTACCTACCAGATACCCCCATCATTTTCTCCTTATCTTTGGAGATACCTGGCTCAAACCTTCCCATTATGGACTGTAGGTTTCCCTCTCTTTTTCCTGACACCTTTGTTGACATGGGTTTCATAAGGCAGTGCAGTAACTGCCTTATGTACACTGCCAACCCTTTACTCCTAAATCACTCAAATACAACTTGTGAGAGATGCTCCTACATGAAGAATCTGGAATCACCATTATCTCACGCCCAGAACAGCAACACTTAACAGGTTGTCAGCTCACACACCATGACTCATGCGCCCAACACATAAACTTTCATATGCAGACGTACTTTACAGAAACGTACCTAAACACCAGAGACCTCCAAAAAACAAAAATGGTACACATAAAACTACACCCCAAGCATCCAATACACATAAAAACATTAGCACCAGTGTCTCACCAATTAAGTCCTTAAGGCAATGCACATCTGATCCAAATGTTTTAGTTATACTTGACTCTATAATGAGACATACAGATGCCGCACTCACCAAGTTAAACAAGAAGGTTACAGTCAGCTGTCTGCCTGGTGCAAGGATTCATCAGATCACACATGCACTCAAGTCTCTCAACAACAAGTACTGTTATGACTCCGCCATAATTCACATTGGTGTGAACGACTTGAGATGTACTTATCCGGACTATATGAAGAAAGACATGACTGACCTTTCTGAATATGTGCCCCAGGTAGGTATGTACCTAGCTCTGAGCAACATTTTACCCTTGCCTAAGATGATACCATAATATAAACAAAAAATGATGGACTTCAATAATTGTCTAAGTTTCTGTTGTCATTCTAAGGGGATCCAGTTCCTGGGAGCCTGGGATGACATGGTGGATAGACTACACTGCTTTGCGAGAGATAAGATTTCATCTGGCACCTTTAGACTTTCGGTTGCTGGCTAAGGCACCTGCCTCCCACATAATGCCTTTTTAAGGCAAGGTCATAAAACAACACAACAACCTATGTGAAAATATCAAACACAAAGAAACTAAGGGTCAGGCTGCTAAATGCTATGGATTTAAATCAGAAACTGCACTTTCTGGAAGCATTCCTCTCCCTGGAAGATGTTGACGTCTGTGCAGTCACAGAAACATGGTTCAAGGTTGTAGTGAGTACCCTGGCCTTGCAAGGCTACAATGCCTTCCACAATTTCAGACTGCAAACTGAAGGTGTGAGAACTAAAGGAGGTGTAGTATCTATCTTCATTAATAATAATTACACCTCTGGACTGGTTACACAAGATAACTCTATGGAGTTACTCCAAGTCCAAGTTACCATGGGTAAGACCCTCCCTTCATTGTCATCACCAGTCATGTCCCCTTCCATGCTTCCATGAACCATGATGCCCATACAGCTTACTTAGACCTACTTGGGACAATAAAAGTACAACCTAACACTCTAGTCATGGGTGATTTCAACTATTCCTCCATTAATTGGGAAACTTATACAAGCCCAAACTCACTCGCACAAAAGTTCCTGGACTTTGTTAACTCAAATGCCCTGGAACAAATAGTGCAGACCCCACAAGGTGCTCTAATATTCTAGACCTTGTCCTCACCTATACGAGTGACTGATGAAATACCTCAAGTGTAGAGCCTGTACCAATTAAATCCAGAATTCCCCAAAGGAGAAGTCAGGCTGAAAAACATCACAAAAGCTAACTATACCCTCCTAAGGGATTGTATAATCAACTTTGAAGCTCCAGTTTACACAGATGGCACTGACGGCTATACTAAGGTATAAACTAACACCCTGTATAAACATCTACATAAATGTATAGACACAGCATTGCCCGATAGGATTAAAGCAAGATCCTCAAGAAAAGCCAAACCATCCTGGTGGATGTCTAGCATTAACAGATTATACAATAAGCAAAAGAAGCTGCTGTCTAAAAATACAAAAGTGAGAGCCCATAAATCAGCCTAAACAAGCAAATAAGACAACTCTTAAAATTTTCAAAGAGCAACCATGAGAAAATATTTAGCAACCATATACAAGGATAACCGTAAGGCTTTCTTCAGCTATGTACGCAACCTAAAAGGCAGGACAAAAATATGTGCAGAACTAATTTTGGAAAATGCTAACCTGCTAACAGACAGATTTGGTGAAAACTTCACCCGTCTATCCCCTCCAAGCATATCACAACCCAACAAAAGTACAGTTTTGTACCTACCATAAATGTAGATGTCCGATACGTATGCATCTGCAGTCCTAACATATGGGTTGTCCTGCCTCATTCCAAAGTCTGGGTCTGGCCTCGGCTGATGTTGCACTTCACCCGACATCATAGCTGCTGTTTATTGGGTATAAAGGCATCAGCCGACGCCATTTTCCTCGGTGTTTCCTGCCCCAGATGCCAGGTGCCCTCTAGTAAGGCTAAATTTGGATAAATGCAAATAATTCCAAACAGTAGAGAGCAAACAATATATAAAAAAAAATATATATATATATATATATATATATATATATATATATATATATATATATACAAACAAATACACCATAATAGATTCCCCCAGCTAGCTAAAAGAGGGGTAAATACCCTAGGAATACCACAGAGGGGAAGGAGGGTGGGTAATCCTGACTGCAGATGCATACCTATCGGACATCTACATTTATGGTAGGTACAAAACTGTACTATGTCCTTCAAGGATGCATCTGCAGTCCTAACATATGGGTAGAATACCATAGCCAAACTGGGGGAGGAGGCACTAAGATAAAGATGGTGTAGTTAAGATCCCTTGCAAAACAGCAGTTGCAAAACCTGCTTGAGATCTAGAGTATAAGGGAAGATTGTAATGCTTGGCAAATGTATGCACGGAGCTCCAAGTAGCAGCTTCTAAAATGTCTTTGGTAGCCACTCCTCGTAGGAAAGCTGTAGTGGTGGCTGTAGCTCTTGTGGAATGAGGTCTGATATTATCAGGAGTTGTCTTTCCATGAAAAGAGTAGCAAAATCGAATGCAATTTCCTACCCATTTTGAGATTGTCTGTTTTGAAATTGCTTTCCCTTGCATTCCTGTTGCATATGCTACCAGAATCTGGTCAGTTTTTCTGCTGGTCTTAGTTCTGTCCAGATAGTAGCGTAATTGTCTGTGCACATCCAAGGTATGTAGCAGTCTTTCCCCCCTGTTCTGTGGGTTGGGGAAGAATGTAGGTAAATGAATCGCTTGGTTCAATGATACTCTGGAGACCACTTTTGGCATAAAGGTAGGGTTAGTTCTCAGAGAGACTCTGTCCTGATGGAAGATAAGGAAGGGTTGTACTGCCATTAATGCCTGTAACTCAGATACCCTACTTGCTGAAGTAATTGCTAGCAGGAAAGCAGTTTTCCAAGACAAGAAGTGTAATTCTGCTGTTGCTGCTGGTTCAAAAGGGGGAAGTGTTAACTTTTCCAGCACAAAGTTGAGATCCCATGTAGGTAAAGGTGGTTTCCTTGGAGGCTTTACATTTTTGATTCCCCTCAAGAACTGCCTGAGTAGAGGATGAGAGAAGACAGGAGGATCCATGTTGTATTCTGCTGAAATTGCTGATGCATGAATCTTAATGGAGGAGTAAGACAGGCCATTGTGGAACAGTTCTGCTAAGTATTCCAGGATGTGTGCTATGTTTGCCAATGAGACATTTTCTCCCTTTGCTGCACTCCAAATGAGGTATCTTTTCCACTTGGCTGAATAAGTCTTCCTTGTGGAGGGTCTGCGTGCCTCCAGGATAATGTCCTTAACCCTCCGAGATAAACCTGGGTTATTTTGTTTTATGCAATATTCCAAGCAGCTAGCTGCAGTGTTTTCAAGTTTGGATGTAGGATCTTGTAGTTGTCCTGTGTTAGTAGTAAGGGACATAGAGGTAGATGCCATGCGTGTGTCCGAGACATGCTTCTCAGTAGCGGGTACCAATGTTGCCTCGGCCAGTCTGGAGCTATCAGAATTACCCTTGGCTGATCCTCTCTGATCTTCAGTAGAACTTTGTACATCAAGGAAGAGGTGGAAATGCATATGCTGTCAGGTTTTTCCAGCTGAAGGAAAGGGAGTCCACCCTCCAAGCAAGTGGGTGGTATGCTCTTGTGCAGAATTTCTTCAATTGGTGATTGTGTGGGAGGCAAACAGGTCTATCTGTGGTAGTCCCCATTTCTTTGTTATGGCCTTGAAGATATCTGGATGCAGCATCCATTCGTGAGCATCCGTGGTAGTTCTGCTTAAGGTGTCTGCTAGAGAATTTTCTTTTCCTGGTACAAATCTGGCCTGAAGTTGAATGTTGAGGTTCAGGGCCACATTCCACAGGTCCATTGCCATCCGGCATAGAGGATATGAATGTGTACCTCCCTGTTTGTTGATGTACCACATGACTGTGGTATTGTCCGTCCTTATCAGCAGATGACCCTGTTGAAGGAGTGGTCTGAATGCCTGGATCGCATGTTTCACTGCCAGCATCTCCTTTAGATTTATGTGTAGATTCAGCTGGTCTTGAGACCATAGGCCTTGTATACACTTGTCCACCATGTGTGCCCCCCATCCTAGGTCTGAGGCGTCCGTGGTGATGGTCTGGCTTGGATGTGGTTTGTGGAAAGGCAAGCCTCTGTTCAACTGACAGGCCTGAGCCCACCACAGGAATTCTTGCTTCAGGCATGGAATTATTGGAATCTGGGCTTCTAGACTGTGCTTGTGTTGAGACCATACATTCCTTAGATACCATTGTAGCTTTCTCATATGCAGCCTGGCATGCGGAACCAATATTATGCAGGATGCCATGTAGCCCAGGGCTTGCAGGACTTTCCTTGCAGTAAGCTGAGTTTGTGTTGTTAATGTCATGAAGTAGACTGGTAGTTGCTTTTGTTTTTCTTCTGTGAGAAAAGCCATCTGAGTTAATGTGTCTAATTCTGCACCCAAGAATGTGATCCTTTGGGATGGTACTAGTCTTGACTTTTGCATGTTGACTGTGTATCCCAAGGCTTGCAACAGTTGTATGACATTTTCCAAATCTTTTGTTAACTTTGCCTTGTTGTCCGCTTGTATTAAGCAGTCGTCCAGGTATGGGTAAATCTGAATTCCCTGAAGTCTGCAATGAGCAATTACTGATGCCAGCCATTTCGTGAATACTCTGGGCGCAGTAGATAAGCCAAAAGGCAATGCTGAGAATTGATAATGCTCTGATCCTGCAAGAAATCTGAGGTGTCTTCTGCAATCTGGTCATATAGGTACGTGCAGGTATGCCTCCTTGAGATCTAGAGTCACCAGCCAAGACTCCTTGCCCAGCATGGGAAGAAGTTGCTGGAGGGTCAGCATTTTGAATTTTGGAACAATGAGGTATGTGTTCAGTGTGGACAAATCTAGAATAGGTCTCCATTGATTTTCTTTTCTTGGTACAAGGAAAAGCCTGGAGTAAAATCCTTGGCCCTGTTCCATAGGTGGCACCTCTTCTATAGCTGTCATCCTTAGTAAGTTGTTGATTTGTCTTAGAGCGTCTGTTTTTTGGCTTGGTGGTAGGTTTGGCATTCCTCTCTTTTGGTAGAGTATGGAAGTGAAACCTGTAGCCCTTGTCTATTGTTTGTAAAGTCCATTTGTCTCCTGTAATGTAATGCCAGTTGTCGGAGAATAAGGCTAGTTTTCTGCCCAAGGGTGCTTCCAGTTGTTCCCTGGTAGGCGGAACTAGAGCCAAGTCATTGTGTCTGCCCTGTGGAAGTGGTTGTAGTTGATTCTGTGGCAGTACTTCTCTGGTTGGTAGGTTGCCACTGACGTCCCCTGTAGGCACCCCTAGATTGACCTCTGCCTCTTGGGCATCTATTTCTGCCTCTCTGCGCACTGGAGTTGTCTGGAAAGGACCAATTCTTCGAAGGCCAATTTCTGCTAAACCTCGGAGGTTGGACCTGTAAGAAATCCTTGACTGTTTGGACAGATTTTGCTTTTTCTTCCACCTTTTTTAGAACCTCCTGTGCAGGGGAGCCAAACAAACTTTGTTTCTCCATGGGAGCATCTAGGAGTTTTGACTTAACATGGTCTGGTAAGGATTGTTCTTTTAACCAGGCATGTCTTCGAATCACTGTTCCAGTCACCGCTGATCTAAAGGAAGCCTCCAGTGCATCATAGCCACATTTTAAGAAATGGTTACTGACCTGCTGAGAGTTATGTACCAAATCCTGAAGGGACTTGCGGTCTAAAGGTTCAGGAGAAGATAGTTTTTTATTTAGCTGGTCTAACAAAAATTCCTGGTACTGAATCATGTGAAATTGACAGTTCAAGGCCCTGGCCGAAAGAGTAGCAGAAGTATAAACCTTTTTACCCCATCTCTAATGCTCTAGATTCTCTTTCAGAGGGAAGAGGGTTTTTGGCAGAGGCAGCTGCCACACCTTTAGGGCCCTGTGAAATGGTTTCAGGGTCTGCAACAGGAGCCTTATACAAATGGTAGTGTGTGTCCGGGACCCTGTAACATCTGTCTGGCTTGGCAGGGGCCGGAGGAAGAGAATCAGGAGCAGTACAGGCATCATTGTATGCATCATCAACGACTGTTAGTACTGGCGGAATGGCTAACGGCCTATGCTGTGGTAAGTGTAAAAAAGTCCTTAGCCTTTTCCTTGAATCTGAAAAATCCTGGCCCTGCCATTGGAAGTGTTCCCTCATAGCATGCAAGGTTTCCCCAAAGGAAAATTCTTCAGGAGGAGAAACAGAAGGAATGGAGTCTTCTGCATCAGAATCCTCATAAGGAGAATAAGGGCCTTCGTGAGGGTCTGAAAGGTCTGAGTCATCCGAGGAATAATCTGTAGAGACAGGTTCCGGGGGTTCAGTCCTAGGCCTCTTGTCTGGAGGGGGCTGAGAGGCCCTGTCTGGGTGAGGTTGGGATCCTCTGATCAAAGAAATGAGATCCTCAGCCAGGCTGAGTATTTGGGAACTAGAGGTAGGCCTATGTGAAGGAGTTTTGGCAGGCAAGGCCTTAGAAGATTTAGCTGCCTTAGCTCTGGCAAAAGCCTTGATAGACATAGAAGCAGGGGGTCTAGCAGCCCCACGTGCAGGGGTAGTTATGTCTAAAGGAATAGTGTCTGATCAATCCTGGGTGCCTGCTTCTATAGCAGTAAATTCAGTAGCAGATTCAGCCATGCTCTGTGAGGCCTCGGCTATCAGAAGCATGCTTTCGGCCGAAGGAAGAACCGGGGGCTCGGTTTCAGCCGAAACCGAGACATTCGCGGTTGGCCTAACCGTGGTTTCAGCCGAAACCGCGGGTCACGAATGTCGGTCCTTTTCCTTGCGCTTTTTAGCTAATTGAATAGTCGGAGTCTCCGACGGCATTTTGTATGCAAAAGCGGGACCAAAAAACTCCTCTGCAAACTCCGACCGACGTCTAAGTGTCCGTCGGTTGAAGGAAGCACAGGCTAGACAAGCTGATACATCGTGGTCTGGGCCTAAGCAAGGAAGGCAGTAAGAGTGGAAATCCTTATGAGGTATTTGTTTCCCACAAGTTAAACAATTATTTACTTTGTCTGACATCGGCTGAGGCAAGAAAGTGTCCCCAACGGGGTACTTAGCTTTTTAGAAGTCTTCGGTAGTAGAAATCTCTGGATCTGACCGACCGGCACTTGCGAACAGCTTCTGCTTCGGGCACCGCGCGGCAAGAAAGACTGAGGAAAATGGCGTCGGCTGATGCCTTTATACCCAATAAACAGCAGCTATGACGTCGAGTGAAGTGCGACATCAGCCGAGGCCAGACCCAGACTTTGGAATCCGGCCGACCGAAGGGCTGCCTGAGGCAGGACAACCCATATGTTAGGACTGCAGATGCATCCTTGAAGGACATCCACGTCTTCAACATTACCTCCTCCCTGCATCTCCAAAGAGCAAGTCATCAATGCTCTCTCCAAGCCTAAGAACACAACCTCCATGGGACCAGATGGCATTCTGGGCTGCGTTCTTAAACAAGAGCTAGCTACTCCACTATGCACCCTATTCAACCACAGCCTGAGTAATGGCTTTGTCCCCACTGAATGGAAAACGGTGACTGTTATTCCCCTCCACAAGGGCAACTCGTCAACAGACCCAGGTAACTATAGATCTATAAGTTTAACCAGTCTCATATGTAAGACAATGGAACATATCATCATGGATCTCATAAATAAGGATATGAGTGACTTCCAAACCCTAGATCCATCCTAGTTTGGTTTTGTCAAGGGTAGGTTGTGCCTGCTATACCTGGTGGACTTGTTCGAGAATGTGACCAGAGCCATAGACGAAGGGGAAGCTGTGCACACAGCCTATCTTGGCTTGGGCAAGGCCTTCAACACAATCCCAAACTCGGGCACCATTAACAAACTAACCCAGTTGAATATCAACTCCTATGTTGTTGTCAAGTGGACTGCAAACTGGCTCACAGATTGACAACACTCAGCTAAAGTGGGAGACTTCACCTCTACCAGTAGACCTGTCACCAGTGGCATCCTTCCTGTTTGGCATATATTTCTCAGAAGTCCAGGGCAAAACAGAGGGGATGTGGCTAGCCAAGTTTGTTAATGAATGCAAATTAGGTGCTATCACTGAATCCCCTAGCAATGTCAGTGTTCTTCAAAAGGAGGAGCTTACACAGACCAATGATTGGTGCCAAAGCCATGTTATAAAACTAAATGTTAAAAAATGCATCATCATTCCCTTTGGTAAAAAAACAATGTCCCTGCTGATTATAAAATAAACAATAATACAATACCCTAAGTACCAATTTTGTAGTGAGAGACCTGGGAACACAAGTTGACTGTGACCTCAATTTCAACCATCATGTGTCTAGTGTGGCGAGGAAGGCATTCTTTATCGCTCACCTGATTAGTAAAGCCGTCGCCTCAAGAGCAAAAGAGGTTATAACTCCCCTGTACTCATCCCTCATTAGGCCTATTAATGAATATAATGCTCCCTTTGGTATGTACCTTACCAGACATCTGCAGCAACTTGCAAGACCTCAGAGATTTCGAACTAAGAAAATTCAGGGTTTCCAGAAGATGTCTTATACGGACAGACTGAAGTCGTCACTGTACTCTGTAGTGTACAGACTACTAAGTGGTGACTTATGTCTGGCTTACAGAACTATCTCGGACTCAAATCTTACGAAAATGCTGCACATCTGTAATTAGATAGGACTAGAATCACGCCTTCCAGTGACCTTAATCTAATCTTAATGTTAAGGCGAGTACCTCCATGACCCTGTTTAAGTGCAACCTGGATGACTGGATGAGAAACCGTGAATTTCTATTGGGGACTGCCTCTGCCTCTCTCCTGGACATGGGCAGTCCTTGCTAGAAAAATCTTGGACATAGACGATACCTCTCATCTAGTACTACATTGGGATTTAATGGCTAAGCTTGTAAATACCATCGGGTCAATAGCCTAGTAAAATCCTATGAACTTATGAACTCATCTTCTTTTGTTACATAGCTTATTAAGGTTATGATTACATCAGCAGGGCTTGTTTTTGGTGTTAAAGCTAAGTTTGCTTCTGGTAGGTACAGCAGTCTCAATACAGCCATTTACATGTTTGTATGGGGTTTCTGTGAACAATTCTGCATAGATAGCTGTGTTCTTGGGGGTTTGTGGGAGCCTTGAGAATTTTGAGAAACTGTCACTTAACAGGATGTAGTTAGCTTTAGAATAGTTCCTAACTGTTACTGGTTTACATTTTTTTTTTTCCGGGTTGATTTTTACTTCGAGGAAGACAGCTTTGTGAACGACCCTCACCAGTGAGGAAATAACAAATGGGCGCCTGCAATGCACTCGCATAATGGTGAGTACCAAGTCTAGTATGTTTGAGACCTTGGCTGGACTGTATACTATCTGGTACAGGGTGTTTGTGTTGATAAAGTTCAGGAAGCATTGTGTCTCTGAGTTAGAGGCACTGTACATTTCCCAGTCTGTAGAGGGGAAGTTAAAGTCTCCCATGAATAAGGTGTTTGGTTGGATTTTGAGCACATGCAGTAGGTCAAGGTACAAACTGTGAGCTTTGTTGGTCATAAAGGGTGACCTGTAGCTGGGCAGAACATGGTACTGAACCTGGTCTATGAAGACCTGGACAATGATGAACTGTAGGGCATCATACTGTTCAACTAAACTGGAGTTGAATTGGTTACTAACGTAAATCAAGTTATCTCCACCTTTAGCTCCTGGCTGTGTTGCTGTTGGTCTAAATGTGTGGAAGACAATGTAACCTTGCACTACTGGAGCACCTCTGCATCTTTAAACCAAGTCTCAGTAACAGCACAGATGTTAACATTCTCCAGAGTGAGGAGAGGTTGTAGGCTCTGTCTAAGCTGTACAATTTCCAAGATATGACTGTTTGTTTTTGAACATTTGCCAAAAGTACAAACTTAAGGAAAAAACTATCTTACAGTTGTTGAAGGTTTACCAGTGGAAAAGTGAAGCAAACAAAAAAACCTCTGGTATTCCACCACAGCAAAAATCCACCACGATAGAGTCCTGTGTCAAACAGCAAGCAAATTTAATGGAAAAAGGAAAAACAGCATTAAAATGCCATAGTGATAAAAGTGCCATAGTGTTTTAGCCTTCTTCAGATTGTTATCTTTTAGTAGCAATGCCTAATATTTATACTAAAAACTAACCAATAAGGTTTAAAATCAATTAACTTTTCAACAAATCATGTCAATTCATTCTTAGTCTATTAGAATATCCAGTAATCTTTCTTTACAATTCTAAGTAGCCAATAGCTATGATTTAAAATTGGCGCCAAAAATATGCTAATATACTATGTTGGCCCATCCTACTTCAGCTATATGCTAATATGCACTTCTCTGCCTAGTTTTTTACTGGCTATAAGTGCCGAATGTATCATTCCAATGAATTTAGTTTTACATAGCTTCCCTGTTTCCACTTTGCTGCCATCCAGTGGCCAAAGTGTAATACTAACTTTTTAAAGATTTTTCAGAAGCATTTATTTCCATTATTTTTATTCCTGCATGGCTTCCCTGTTTCCACTTTGCTGCCATCCAGTGGCCAAAGTGGTAATACTAGCTTTTTAAACATTTTTTCAAGAGCATTTGTTTTATTTTTCTTTGTTTGTCACATATAAACTTACTATAATTAACTTTAACAGGTCGCCTTTCTGGAATTTTTATAATTTTTATATATGATCTTCTTTAACAGTTATCTACTTTTCCAGATATACGAAACAATTCTTATCTATAACTACCAAACTATTAAAATATTATTGGCACAGCCAAAAGCATGGTCACTATGTCAACTCTGCTTCAGTCAGCACAAAAATGCATAGCTGCACATTATAATTTTATGTCCTTTTACTATATAGAGAGTCCATTATTCACTAAATAATCTCTAGATATATAAATATAAATATATAAAATGACGTCCCTATTCACTGCCTTGATAGAAAACAATGTCCAAATATACCTGTTGTAAGACTATCACTATTATGAAGCAAGAACATGTACACATCCTTAATGAAAATTTGCTTTGTAAAACTAAATTCATTGGAATGATACATTCGGCACTTATAGCCAGTAAAAAACTAGGCAGAGAAGTGCATATTATAGCAATAACCCACGCCTGGGTGTGGGTAATGCTGGATTTACCCACGGTTGGCGTGGTTTGGTCCCGAGGGCGAAGCCCGAGCAACCAAACAAAGCCAACCGTGGGTAAATACAGCATTACCCACACCCAGAAGTGGGTTACTGCTATTATACCATGACATTATTTAAGAAAAGAAACTATTACTTTTCTTAAATAATGGCATAGTATAATGCCTGTTTACTGCCCTTCCGCAGATGTCTGGCATCCGCGGCAGTTCTGATGTACTGCGCCTGCGCAGTACATCAGAGTTGTGAGCAAAAGCACGGAGAAAGCAAGATCTCCGTTGCTTTTTACTGTAAGCTATGTTAAATGGGTTTAACATAGCGAGACAGTTTTAAAATAAGCAACGGAGATGTCCGTTGCTTATTTTAAAACTGTCTTGCTATGTTAAACTCATTTAACATAGCGAAAACAGTAAAAAAAGCAATGGAGATCTTGCTTTCTCCGTTGCTTTTTTTTTAAAACCTGTCTCGCTATGTTAAATGGGCTTAGCATAGCGAGACAGTTTTAAAATAAGCAACGGAGATCTCCGTTGCTTATTTTAAAGCTGTCTCGCTATGTTAAACCCATTTAACATAGCGAGACAGTGTTTTAAAAGTAGAGTTATACTAATGGAAAAAAGTCCGGGCGACCGGACCTTTTTCCATTAGTATAACTCGATTTACAATGTGCACGATGGCCAATCAGCGTGCACGTTTTGGGGGGGTCATGGTATAATAGCATATAGCTGAGGTAGGATGGGCCAACATAGTATATTAGCATATTTCTGGCACCAATTTTAAATCATAGCTATTGACTACTTAGAAGTGTAAAGAAAGATTACTGGATATTCTAATAAAGACTAAGAATGAATTGACATGATTGGTTGAAAAGTTAATTGATTTTAAACCTTATTGGCTAGTTTATAGTATAAATATTAGGCATTGCTACTAAAAGATAACGATCTGAAGAAGGCTCAATAGCCGAAAGGGCTTATTTTATCACTATGGATTTTTAATGCTGTTTTTACTTTTTCCATTAAATTTCCTTGCTGTTTGACACAGGACTCTATCGTGGTGGATTTTTGCTGTGGTGGAATATCAGAGATTTTTTCTTTGTTTAAAAAGTACAAACCTGGGTTTTGTGCATTATAATATAATATAGTATTTATGGAAAGAATAGGAATGCACTGACAGTTACCACTGCAAAGAATATTTTTACTGATAATATTGCCATTTGTAAAGTTTTAATAGCTTTAATGGTTCACAAAATATTCACATTTGTTTATCCTATGAGTTTTACGTTGATTTTTCAGAAAATGCTCTGGAATGCAAGGATGTGTGTAGGCTGCTAGAGGTGTGACAGTCTCCACCACACAGGTGTTAATGACATATTATTTTTCATGTTAAAGAGGTATACCATACTGCATAAAGCCTTCTTCCCCTTTCCATAGCTGAAACTAATCCTAATGAATCTGTTAAATTACTTGCTTAGGTGGACTTTAGTCTGTCAGATGTCTTTGGTACAGATGGTTTTGTAGGCAACTGTGTAGATCAGGACACATTGGGATGTGTAGTAGGAAGCACTGTCCCTGGTGTGACATGGGTTGCGAAGGATGCAGGAAGGTTGACTCGCACTTTAAGTGTGCTTTTATTCAGAGTGTTTTTCCTGAAGCAAGTTCTCTTTCATACACAATCACCCCCATCCAAAAGTCAAAACGGGTGTCCATGTCTTGGTTTTATACTGCTTCATTCCTACCTGTACAACTTACTGGGTAGATGGGTAACCTACTGTACTTTTTTTTAGCCACAGCCTGGTCACAAAGGTCAAAACAAAATGCAGAGCCAGTCAAATGCATATGGCAGTGATAAACGTGGCTACCAAACTTATGTCTGCAGATATATATATATATTATACATATACACACACACACACACACACACACACACACACACACATATAAATAAATCAGGATTCAGTTATCTAAAGCTATCTACCATACATAATTATGGTGGATACCGAAACCTGTTAATTGTTCAATGCATGTTTTTAAATAATTCTTACATGACAGGATTTAACGCAGTGGTACCGTGAATAGTTCAGTGCCTCACTCTACTTAACAACCCACTAAGCCTTACATTAATTCTGTTTAACAAGCCTTACATATTTTGTAATTCACACTTTCCACTCACTTTAGTAACTTAACCACATCATGCTCCTACTACTCAGCATTTTGCTTTTGACACAGTATCTGTGCTGCACTTGTGCAACCAAACAGCACATCCCTGAACCCACCCTCAGTGAAAGAGGTCAGCAGCCTCAACATTCCTCTTCCCCTGCTCCAGCATTCACCAGATGCCCAAGCCACTAAATGAACTTGGGACACTGGCTGGATACAAGGGAAGGTTGTTGGTGACTCCCATTACTAGCAAGAGAGGAAGCAGGTTGCCTAAGAACTCAGAACAATAAGAATGTGCTAAGAGTAAGAGAGCCTGGAAATTATGGTAACTTATATGGCATCTAATCCATCTCCCAAGGCACAACTGTAGTGCCAACTCATAAAAAAACAATCAGTGAAATATTACAATGGCTGAGCATATCATAAAATGCAGTGAAACTGACAGCAAAGGGAAAATGGCTGAACAATAAAACACCTAAAAATTAAAGTGTTTCTGCTATGTACAAGGGGAATAATGGAGAATCTCATCTCACTGACAGGTGAGGGTGTAGGCACAACTCTATGTCTACGACAGGGTAAGCAGGGCATTAGATTAAACAAGTCTACTACATATGTTCGTGGTAGGGGGTCACTGTTAAGGAAGGCTTTGTGCATTGATAGGCTAATGGAGGGGCACTTGCTGTTATTAATTGCACTAAAGAACTGTACTGCACATTCTGGCAAATCTTCCTCTTATCAAAGGATATGCTTATGAAAAAGTACAGTTGTCTGCACTTACCATAAATGTAGATGTTCGACTGTATTCACTGTTGCAGTCATCACATTTGGGTTATCCTGCCAGGGGTAGCCCTCAGTCGGCCCTATCCTGCCAGGGGTAGCCCTCAGTCGGCCCGAATACCAGAAGCTTAGTATTTCTGCGTCAATTGCTGTCACTCCAAGACTGACGTCAGGTCGTCAGTGGTATAAAATCAGGCAGCCGACGCCATTACATCAGTTTTTCTTGCCTCAACTGTCAGGAGCCCCCAAATAGGGAGCTAGGTTATGGTGGAAGAGCACCACCAGTAGAAAGTAAATACTAAAAAATCCCTGTAAGGAGAGAGGAAGAGAGAGAGAGAGACAACGAGGATGGAGGGGGACCAGGACTCCAACAATTAATACACTTGAACATCTACATTTATGCTAAGTGTACACAACTGTACTATGTTCTTCGTGTTTCGCTGTTGCAGTCATCACATTTGGGTTGATTCCCAAAGCTGAAGAAAAGGGCGGGGGCTGGCTAGGATGCCCTGTAAGACTGCGGTGGCAAACCCTGCCCTGGATTTGGAGAAGATAGGCAGGTGGTAATGCTTGGTGTAGGTATGAACAGAAGTCCATGTTGCAGCCTTTCAGGATGTCTCTGGTGGGGACCTCTCTGAGAAAAGCTGCAGGAGGTGGAGGTTGCCCTGATGGAATGTGTCCTGACCCCCTTTGGGGCGATTTCCCATGCTGTTTGAAGCAGAAATGGATGCAGTGTGCTATCCATTTGGAGAGTTTGTTTGGATATGGCCTTGCCCTCTGCCCCTGCTGCGAAGCTGACTAGCAATTGGTAAGTTTTTCTAAAAGATGTAGTCCTATCCAGATAGAATCTGAGTTGTCTGTGCACATCTAGAGAGTGTAGAATCCTTTCCCCCTTGTTTTGTGGGTTAGGGAAAAAAGTGGGCAAATGAATGGATTGGTTGAGAGCCATACTGGACACCACTTTAGGCATGAAGGATGGGTTAGTCCTGAGGGAGACCCTGTCAGCATGGAAAATGATGAAGGGCTCTACAGCCATGAGTGCTTGTAGCTCTGAAACTCTTCTAGCTGAAGTGATGGCCAGAAGCAAGGCTGTTTTCCAAGAGAGGAATTTTAACTCTGCTGAAGCTGCAGGTTCAAAGGGGGGGGGGTAGGGTGAGCTTTCCCAATACAAAGTTAAGGTCCCAAGCTGGGGTAGGAGCTCTTCTGGGTGGCCTTAAGTTGTTAGCCCCTCTTAGGAACTGTGTGATGAGAGGCTGTGAGAAGAGAGGTGGCTCTGTGCTGTAATGAGCAGAGATGGCAGAGCTATGAATTTTAATAGAAGAGAAGGATAAACCTCTGTGCAGTAGGTCTGCTAGGTAATCCAGGATGAGAGGTAGGGAGGGCTGCTCTGTTTCGGTTCCCTAAGCCTGGATCCAGGTGCAAAGCCTTTTCCACTTGTCAGCATAGGATTTTCTAGTGCTGGGGTGTCTGGCCTCACGTATAATATCTATGACTTCTTTGCTTAGGCTGACAGCTCGAGAAGAGGTCAGGGAATTAGCCAGGCTGCCAGGTTGAGGGTGTGCAATTGAGGATGCATGAAATCTCCATTCTTCTGGGTCAGGACTGTTGGGATCTGAGGTAGGTGCCATGGTGGCAGGGGTGACAGGCTGCGCAGCAGTGGGTACCAGTGCTGGTGTGGGCAATCAGGATTACCCTTGGTTTTTCCTCCCTTATTTTGAGTAGTACCCTTGAAATGAGTGGTAGAGGGGAAAATGCATAGACCGAGAGGTTTACCCACTGGAAGGATAGAGCATACACTTTCTAGGGCTTGCTGTGAGGCTCCCTGGTGCAGAATTTGCTGAGCTGATGACTAGAGTGGGAGGCAAATAGATCCACCTAGGGGGTGCCCTATTTCTGGGTTACAAGGATGAAGGTTTGGTGGTCTAGCTGCCACTCATGTGGGTCTAGCAGGTTTCTGCTTAAGTCGTCTGCCACAGAGTTTAGGGAGCCTGGCAAGAATTGTGCTAGCAGGTGTAGTTGCATGGCTGAGGCCTTGTGAAAGGGGTCAAGCCGACCTTGCAGAGAGGATAAGAGTGAGTCCCTCCCTGCTTGTTGATATACCACATCACTATGGTGTTGTCTGTTTTGATCAGTAGAGGCCCCGAGGAGGGGGGGGGGTTGGGTTCTGAAAGCTGTCAGGATGTGCTGAACAGCTATCATCTCTTTTTGGTTGATGTGCAGATGTATTTGGTTTGGGCCCCAATGGCCCTGAATGCACCTGCCGTCCAGGTGTGCACCCCAGGCATAATCTGATGCGTCTGTGGTGAGGGTCTGAGTGGCGTGGGGTTGTGAGAAGGGAAGTCCCCTGTTGTGGTTGCATGCTGCTGCCTACTAAAGAAAATCTTTCCTTGGACAAGTTATCATTGGAATGATAGTTTCCAGGTCTTGACAGGGTTGACACACCAAAGGCTTTTTAGGTACCACTGTAGTTTCCTCATAAGCAGTCTGGCATATGGAATGAGTAGAATGCAGAAGTCCATGAACCCTAGAGCTTGCAGGATTTTCCTTGCGGATAAGTGGGGTCTGGTGGCTAGTTGACAGAAGTAGCCTGTCAGGCAGGCTTGTTTTTCTGGAGTAAGGAATGCCATCTGGGATGCTGTGTCCAGGCTTGCTCCCAGGAATACATTTTTTTTGTGTGGGTACTAGTTTTTATTTCTTTTCGTTGATAGTATACCCCAGGGAGGTCAGTAGGTATAAATTTGAATATTTCTTTGTCTACAAAAAGCAATGTCTGGAGTCAGGCATTTTGTGAAAACTCTGGGAGCAGTGGATAAGCCAAAGGGAAGCGCACAGAACTGAAAGTGCATAAATCCTGCCCTGAAACGTAGATATTTCCAGCAATATTCCCTGACTGGGATGTGTAGGTAGGCCTCTTTTAGGTCTAGGGTGGCTAACCAAGCATCTTTGGAAAGCACAGGAAGAAGCTGCTGGAGGGTGAGCATTTTGAATTTTGGTATCACCAGAAAGGTGTTTAGAATGGATAGAGTGAGGAATGGGCAGGTGCCCTCTTTTCTGGGTACCAGGAAGAGTCTGGAATAAAAACCTTGGCCTATCTGGTCTGCAGATACATGATGTATTGGAGAGCATGGAAAGGACTTGCATTTTTGGCCTCTGCCCACTGGTTTGGAGGAAGATCTGGGAACCCTTCTGGGGTTAGAAGAGTGTGGAAATAAAATGTGTATCCCTTGGACACTATGTTGAGGACACATCAGTCACTGGTAACAGAGGCCCAGTTGTTTGCATGGAATGAGAGTTTTCCTCCTAGGGGCACAAACAGGTGGGCAGAGGTAAGGGGTGGAGGTGTAAAGTCATTGCGAGTTCTTACCATAAGGGGGTGGCTTAGCAATCCCAGTTTTTGAAGAGGAGAAACTCCATTGTTTAGATCTCTGCATTCCCTGCGGCTGCTGTCTGGGGGGGGGGGTCTGCTTCCCCTGTGTCTGGGCTGAGCTGGCCTGGAGGGGGCCGGAAAGGACCAGTACTTGGAGGGGCAATGCCTACTGAACCTCAGAGGCTGGACCTGTAAAAACGTCAACTGTCTGCATAACTTTAGCATTTTCTCCCATCTTTTTTAGACCTCTTCTGCCTTGGTGCCAAACAAATTGTCTTTGTTCAATGGAGCGTCTAATAATTTTGATTTGACAAGGTCTGTTCCTTAAGCCAAGCATGCCTTCTAAGGACAGAGCCAGTAACTGCTGCCCTGCAAGATGCTTCTAGGGCGTCAGAGCCACACTGCAAGGTGTGCTTAGTAATTTGGCTTGCAGAATGCATAAGTTCCTGTAATTCTTAATTTTCTGCACAAGCAGGAAAGGAAGATATTTTTTGTTGGAAGAGTTTCATGGTATGCTGCTATTTCAGCATGTGGAACTGACACTTTAGTGCTCTAATATGCAGGAGTAGCAGAGGTGTATACTTTTTTACCCCATCTGTCTAAAGCTCAGGAATCCCTGTCTGAGGGGGTGGGTTTATTAGTTGAGGTTGCTTTAATTTCTTTAGGCCCTTGAGATATGACCTCTGGGTCAGCAGTAGGATTTTTGAAAAGGAATTTGAGAGAGTCAGGGACTCTGCAATAACCGTCAGGTTTCCTGGGAGCAGGAGGAAGGGTGTCAGGAGTCCAACTATATTCCATAAAAACATCATCAACAACATCCAGGACAGGAGGAATGGCCAAATGTCTGTGCTGTGGTAAATCTAAGAATTCCCTGAGTCTCTTTTTTTGACTGAAGGTAGACCTAACATTCTCATTGGAAATGCTCCCTTAAAGTATGAAGGGTTTCACCAAATGAAAAATCCTCGGGTGGAAAGGCATAAGGAATGGATTCCTCTGCATCAGAATCCTCATAAGCAGAGAAGGGTTGCATGTCTTCATATTCAGAAGCATCAGTCATCGGACTCCTGTTCAGATAAAACTATTGGGGACAAGTCTCTTTTCTTTTGGAAGGGGTAGGCTGGCTTCCCCTAATAATCATAATAAGGTCTTCTGCCATTTTAAGCATTTGAGATTGAGGCAAGGAAGCAGGTGCCTAAGCTTGGGTTGTCATCTTTTTGGGGTGAAGTTCGTATCCTGGGCCTTAGAAACTCGGTAGTTTTAGAAAGAACTGAAGATGTGAAAGAAGTCGTTGGTTTGTGTCGAGTATCGGCAGTGTGAAGTACTTCCATGGAAGCCAGTGCCTGCTCAGCAGTTCTAGATCCATCCAAGGTAGAGACATCCGCAGGATCCTTAGTCGAAGAAGAGTCTCACGGCATACCGGACTACAAAAGGGTCTTGGTAGCGGCCTGCGAATCCACAGAAGCAGGCATCAGGGGCTGCGAAAGCGCCTCACTGAGGACCAGAAAACTGACTACTTGCTTAACAGAAAAGTCATCGGCGGTTTTGTAACTGTGCGGTCTCTGTCTCTGTCTTTATCCTTACGTTTTTTCGGAAGATCGGTAGTTGGATGGCTTACCGAAGCCATATTGGAATTCAAGTACTGAGAGCAAAAATATCTAGCTACAATAAGGGCTCAACAAAGTATAGTTATGGCATTGAGCAAAGCACAAAAGTGACAGTGAGGGACGTCGTGGTCTGGGCCTAAACAGGTGATGCAGTAAGAATGGAAGTCTCGGTGTGGTATTTGCTTTCCACAGGCGAGACAATTGTTAACTTTTTCTGACATTGGTTAGAGCAAGAAAAAAGGATCCCCAACGGGGTACTTAGCTTTAGAAGACTTCAACTTCAATTTGGAAACAAAATCTCAGGTAGCAGCTGACGGCACTTGTGCAAACTGCTTCTGCTTCGAGCTCCTCGGCAAGAAAGACTGGGGTAATGGTGTCGGCTGCCTGATTTTATACCACTTCTGACCTGACGTCAGTCCTGGAGCAACAGCAACTGACACAGAAATACTAAGCCTCGGGTATTCGAGCCGACTGAGGGCTACCCCTGGCAGGATAACCCAAATGTGATGACTGCAGCAGTGGAACATGAAGAACATCTGTATAACTGTAGACACCACATGTTTTATAAGGTACTCTCCATACCTTTACAACTGAATGAACAGCAAAATTCTGAAACAAGACTCTAGAATTTCAGGGTGCCATGTTTCAGCCTTACTCCTTGCTCAGCCTTGGAGTAGTGGACCTTGTACAAAAAGATATTTATGAAACCATCTCTGAAAAACAAATTCTTGTTTTATAGCAGCTTGCATCCCAAACCAGGTAAGATTTAGTATCTGCTCACAATTTTTTAATAATGCAGTTGCCAGGATTACTAACAGTACTATGAATCTATGAATCTATATTGTGATCACAAGCAACGTATGACTAGTGGATTCCAAGCTCTCATCACTGACTCCAAATTGGAAGGAATATTCTGTTTATGCCACTTATGTCCTATGCATTTGTGAAGCCAACTGATTTTTTGTCAGCACTAGAAAAAAAATGGAACACAAGGTTTTTATGTATTTACGTAAGAAAGTCACATTACAAAATGTGGACACAACATATCACCAGATTACATGCATACATGCTACATACTAGAACAAAACCATGCAGGCTACCTATTTCTTTTTCTAGTAATATTTTCAAGACAAAAAAGCAGTTAAATGTCCCTTTGCATTCTCTCCTCCCTTGTGAATTCTCATATGTAACTCAGACATGCTTAACTCTTTTTTAAACATCTACATTAAATTATCATTATATAGAAAACATACATTAATAGAAAAGAAAACAAACCATATTTTGTCCCAGCTGAGTGGAGGACAGCCACTGTCAACCCTTTACACAAAGGTGGAGCGTCCACTGATCCGGGAAATTATAGACCCATAAGCCTAACTAGACTGATCTGCAAGCCCATGGAATTGATCATCATGGACCTCAAAAAAAAAGGACATTGGCAACCTCCAAACACTTGAACTCACACAGTTTGGCTTTGTCAAGTCATGTCCGTTAAATTTGGTCAACTTTTTTGAGACATTCAGCAAAGCCATGGATGAGGGGAAGACAGTGCACACTGCCTACCTTGACCTGGCCAAAGCCTTCGACACTATTCCCCACTCGGGCATAATAGATAAATTCTCTCAACTGGGCATCAATCCGTATGTTACCAGATGGGTACCCAACTGGCTCACTGATAGAACCCACCTAGTCAAAATGGGGGAAGCCACCTCAAGCAGTAGACCTGTATCGAGTGGCATACCCCAGGGTTTGGTATTGGGGCCTCTGTTATTTGGGATATACTTTTCTGAGGTATAGGCCAAAACCAGTGGGCTATGGATGACCAGGTTTGCAGATGACTGCAAGTTGGGAGCGGTCATCAATTCCCCTAGTGACGTGGACATCCTCCAAGAGGGTCTCACCCAAACAAATGACTGGTGCCAGAAACATGGGCTCAAGATGAATACAAAAAAAAAAAATGCATCATCATCATCCCCTCTGGGGAAAGAGATGTCCCCACAAATTATCACATTAAAAACAACGTTCTAAGCACGCAGTCAGTTGTGAGGGATTTGGGCACCCAGATTGATAGCAGCCTGACTTTTGACCACCATGTTGTTTCCACTGCATGGAAAGCTTTCTACATGGCCCACCTCAAGTAAGGGTATCTCATCCAGGGACAAGGAGGTCATAACATCCCTGTATTCTTCCCTTATAAGGCCCATTATTGAGTACAATGCCCCATTTGGCATGTACCTCGCAAAGCACATGCAGCAGCTGGAGAGACCAGAGGTACCTCACCAAGGGAATCCAGGGCCTCAAATATCTACCATACACAGACAGGCTAAAAGCTCTATGCCTCTAATCTGTTTCATACAGACTCCTCAGAGGTGACCTCTGTCTGGCTTACAAGGCAATCTTGGACCCCACCTTGATGGGACTGCTGCATATCCGCAAGTCAAGCTCCACTCGAATAACCCACATATGCAGCCTCAACCTGGTCTGTGACATCAACAGTACTTGCTGGCAGGAGAGACTTGTGTCCCAGAGACTCCCCCATCTATGGAATAAACTCCCTCTCCAAGTCAAGCAGAGTACCCTCTTTACCCCTTTTAAGCGCAATCTGGATAACTGGATGGGAAATAGAAAATACATCCCTGGGATTCCACCAGTGTCCCTACTGGATAGGGGCATCGGGTGCTGATTTGTCTATGCATGGGCTAAACACTTGGCTAGGCTTACAAAGGCCTCAAGGCCAGTGGCCTAGTAACTTCTCATGATCTTATGATCCTATTAATATTTTTTTTCCATTTACATACATTACATACTATGTTTTCTTCCTTTGTAACTATCATCAGTTCAACATTACAAAAACTGCTCAATTCCTGCCTTCCCTTAAGCATCACTACTCCTACAGAACATTATTCTGTGCACTGTTCCCACAGTTTCCATTTATTTCCAAGTAATTTGCTCCTCTCCTTTTCCTAAAGATCTCTCTTCCAGTTCTTTTATCTCTTTTACAATATTCAATAATTCAGATACATTTGGCTTAGACTTGGATTTCTATTTTCTATTAACTGCTTTTTGTCAGTCAACAGAATAAAACTTAGCAAGGTCTTGCTAAGTTTAGACATTTCATATCCTGCGTCCCAGCTCAAAAGAATCATTTATTTAGTTACGGCCATTTGCTAACCAAATATTTCTGATAACAGTACTCTGTAGGGAATTTTTAAACTCTCTTAACTCATCACACTTTCAAAACATATGTTCCCAGTTACCTATTTTTTCCCCCTTCACACTTCTAACATTTGGTATCCATCGGAGGAAACATTTTTTGAAGTCTGCTTGGGGTATAAAGATATCTATGCAAACACTTCCAAGCAAAAACCCTGAACCTTCTGGACTATGTTGCATACTTGGGAGCCATACATACTTTCTCCCATTGCTCTCTTGTAAACTCCATTTTTAGACTCTCTTCATAGTCTCTTCCGACCTCCTCAGACTGTTTCTTATAGTTTCCATGCAATATTTTACATGTCCTACAAATTATCTCTTTTTTAACAGCAACTTCTGTTCTAGATTCAATTAAAAACCCTATCAGAGCCTATACACTGATACAATCCCAGGTAGGGAAGGCAGTCTATAGCCTGATCTCCAAATGTCTTCTTGGCCTCATCCCACTCTATAACCTGTCCCTCTTTCAATACCTTAGTGTAACAATTATACATTACTATACTGCCCTCTCTCTCTTTATATATATATATATATATATATATATATATATATATATATATATATATATATATATATGGTTTACTATCAAATGACTGAAAATCAAAAGACTGAATCCCAAAAAAGACTGAAAATTCAAAATATCGAATACATTTTTTATGCAAGAGGCAAGCCCCCCTGCTCCCCTCATGTGGGGGGGCTGTTGCCCCCTACACCCCCTGCTAATATATACCAACTCCAAGATCGCACGACAGTGGAGAAGGGGCAAATTCCATCATTCAATATTTTGAATTTTCAGTCTTTTGATAGTAAATATATATATATATATATATATATATATATATATATATATATATATATATATACACACACACACACACATATATATATATATATATATATATATATATATATATATATATATACACACACGCACAGACACACAAACACACACAGTGGATATAAAAAGTTTACATACCCCTGTTAAAATGACAGGATTTTGTGATATAAAAAATGAGACCACAATGAATAATTTCAAAACTTTTCCCACCTTTAATGTGACCTATAACCTGTACAACTAGATGAGGGCAAAAACAGGACACACAGTATACCCTACCTGAGCAAGGCCCTTGAAACTAACCCACATTAAGGCAAACTAAACAACCTAAATGTAAATCCTTGCATACCCTGCTGGACAGCAAACTGGCTCATAGGCAAAACCCAACAAACTGGGATCAGAGGCACACTGTTCTTAAAAAGGTTTGCTATCCACGGAGTTCGCCATTGCTCTGTATTGGGTTCATTCCCATTTACTATTTATTTTTCCAATATCCAAGTTGATTTTGAGGGTCTCTGGCTGGCCAAGCTTTCAGATGACTGCAAACTTGTAGCCATCATCAACTCGTCAGAGAATTTCCTGAGCCTGCAAGATGGTCCATCATATACAAATAAATGGTTCCAGAACCACAGTTTAAAGCTAAATGCCTAAAAGTATAGTATCATGATCTTTGGAAACAACACATAAAAGACACCCCTCCCCCTTAAAAGTGATACAACTATTAGGAACCTGGGCACTTTTACAGACAACAAAGTCTCCTTTGGTAACCATGTCTCTATGGGCATGAGAAAATCCCTCCTAATTTAGCTGATTACCAAAGTTATATCTTATAGGTCCAAAAATGCTATCATCTCTCAACTCCTCCCTAGATCTATAATGGAATATAATGCATTGTTTCTTATGTTCCTGTCGAAACACATTACGCAACCTGAAAGATACCAACACTTCCTCATGAAGAAAATTATTGGCCTGAGTTACATGATCTATGAAAAACATTTCAAAGCTCTAGCTGTCTTTTCCATCTCATACAGACACATCTAAGGTGACTTCTGTCTACCCTATAAAACTTCAAATGATCCTATTCTGTATGACATTCAATGTGTTCAGAAAACAGATAATGCCACAAACACCTGCACAAGACATCTAAACATCCACTGCAACATCAACAGAACTTGCTAGTGAGATTGATACCTCTACCAAAGAATTCTTCTCCTCTGGGGCAGACTCTCCATATTAAAAGTAGCTTCCTAACCCTCTTCAAACACAACCTTGATGACCAGATGGCAAACTGTAAATCTACTCCAGACCTGGTCCTTCAAACCCTTATGGAAGGGTAGTAGAAACTGCATTAGCTAAGTTACTAATGGTCTACTCTGATCAACTGTCTAGTAGTAACCTTTGGAAATATGAGAAACTCTTGCTATGTTAGACTGCCTTAGCAATGCACTCTTTCTAATTATGTTCTATTCTAAACGTACATTTTGTGACAAGGTAATAACAGCCTTCAGATAATCTATGTCACAAATAATTATTGCTTATTTGAGGTGATTAACTCTACAAAACACAGAGCAGAAAAAAGACCTTGTCTGGAAATAAGTGGAATAAAAGAACTCATTCAAACAGAGCGCTCAAAGTATGTGGTCAGTTATGCAAAAGCAGCTTGAGACAGCCTTACTAAGAAAGTGGTTTCAACCTTTGGTCTTCAAAAAGCAACAAAGGAAAATGCACTACATGCTGACTATTGAATATCTGTGCACAACATTAACTTATTTTTCCCCTTACGGATAAAGGGGGATTTTTAAGATGTGCTGGAGCATACTGGGATAAAGCCCCAACTATGTCCAATACGACCCGGGTTTGAATAGCGGCTCAGTGAATGACAGAGCGGCAGGGAAGAGATGAATATGTCCATCATATGTGGGTGGGTGCTCATTGATGCACTCCTTAAAGGGAGGTGTGGTCCAAAGAGAGAAGCTGCCCCTGGGCAGAATCAGTGGGCAAAGGGGAGCAGCAAAAGGGAAGTGTATAGGGCAACACCCCCCCCCCCGAAGCACAAATGAGCCAAACCACCACAATGCCCTTAGGTTCCACAATCGGCCACAGAAATACTGCAGTAAGTTCGGGTGCTAGGAGGATGGATGGTAGACCCTGCATGGACATGGGGCACTGGGGACCAGGCTGGTGCAAATGAGGTCCAAGGGGACCAAAACAATTAGAAAAAATATGGGGAGGGGGATTAAGACTACAGTTACCTCCTTTGTTGGGGACTTTTATTTTTAATGCAGTATATTTTATACTTGTTTTATGGTGATTTGCAAAACTGTTTCGGCTTTCTGGCAATGACTATGTACTTTTCGATGCAGTTTAGATAGGAAGTGTGTGTGTGTGTACATGTGCGTACATCTCAATGGTGCTTGTGCTGCTTGGATATTCAAAATAACAGCCTCAGTGTATCTTGAAAACTCAGCTAGCTTGTACAATCTTTTCAATTCCTTTACCTGAAAAAGTATGCATGTCTTAATGTATTAATATTTTCTGCCTACAAAAAATAAGTAATCTCCGTGGTATCCCCGAAGTCTCAATAGGTTATGAAAATAGAAACTGATTTTTACATGCAAAATGTATATGCATATATTTATATATAATTTTTGATCACAAAATGAACTAAGGTTGATATATTTCCAGCCATGTAGTATATTGCCTTGGATAAAATCACAGACTTAATAATCTACTTAATAATTTGGTTAAATAAGATGTACCATTAAAGTACATTAGGGCTATATATTATTATGACAGCTACTAGGTAGGGCAGGACCAGCTCAAATGTCACACTGATGGGGGAAGGGATGTGAATTTAACATGTGTACCAATAACACTTTGTCTTACAGCACAATAAACCACTCCCATGCCTGATAAAAAGTATATATATATTTAGAAAGCTTGTGAGGAAATTATTACTCTATTTTTGTTTTACTTGGATCACTTGTCTGTGTACTTAATAAAGGATTTTCAACTGGAAACAGACAGCCTGCCTTGCTTGGATTACTTTCGAATACTTAGTAATGCTGTAGAATTATATATTTTCTATTATTACTTTTTGACTTGATGGGTTTATGTTCGCTACTTCTGCTACTATTGTCTGATCTGATTAATATACAGTGATTAACTAGAAATATATGGACTGAAAATCTTCCACACAGAGAAGTTTCTTACACTGTTTTTTTTTTTTTTTAATATTTTTCTGCCTACTCGCCCCTTAAATTATAACTTACACAACTACAGAAAGTGTGTAAAACAGTGTTTCAGATAACAACAAATTTCTGGAAAATGCAATCAATACATTTCAATTTCTAATGTTTCTACCAATTCTGTGCAAAGAATGTAGCAATGAAAATATGTCATATTTTAGTGAGGGAGAGACAGTCTACAACCAAAACAGCTGTCACCCTTATCTGTCTCACAGGTAGAATGCTTCTGACTCAGAAACCCTCTAATAAACTACTTATGAATTATTACAAGGAGATATATTTAACTGCCTATCTGTCATCTCTAAATTACATAATTGTGCTTGCTTACCTTTCTTGCGTCTTCTGATTTCGCAAGTTATGAGACCTAAAAACAAACAAAAACAAAACAAATTAAGAAAGCAAAAAACATGCAGACAAAAATGCACAACTGCAGTACTTACGTAAATGAAATCCCTCAACTCAAATAGCTAAATACTAAGACATCACAGATAAATGAGTCTTTACCGTAATAGCCAATCTTACAGAGACCCCTTTTGATATGTGAAACACTCAAGTAAAAGGTTCTTGCGTCTCTCCCAATTGTTCTCAACATCTTGGGTTCCCATGTAAAGGATACATACATATGTTACCAAAAGCTAAGGTACCCTTAGTTCAGTTTTTGACTCCCAAAAGAACAAAGGATTACATCTGCAAGAAAACAAATTACTGGCAAAATAAAAAAATTAAAATGTTTGTTCAATAGAGGTCCTGTTTCCAGGACAGCACCTGGTGCATCCCACAGCTCACAGAATAATTCATCCCCTGTAGAGGGCAACCTCAAAGATCAAATGAAAAAGCAAATAACTCATGCATCTTTTGTATTTAACTTTGAGGGGCTTTCCGCAGCAGGTGACAAGTGGTAAACCTCAAGAAGCATCTTAAAAAAAACAAAAAGAGATGATGAAGGACTTCAGGCTAAGATGTTTTAAGGATATCCCTCTACACCTTTCAACTGTACAAATTTTTTGCCTGGTCTGTTACTTATAACATTTGTGATTTTCTGGCAAATCAGTGAGGCCTGAATTCACTAAGTGACATACATTTGAGCTTCGGACTTCATATCCTTCACAAAATGCAAGGGGAACATAAAACCCTTTTACTCTAGCAACTTTCTAAGTTTATAAGAGTAATATTTAAATTCAACCATTTGCTGGCCCTTTGCCCCCCCTCATTAGTTTTGGCTTTGTCCAGACTTCTTATACTAAGAAGTTGAGAAGTATGTATAGCTCCTTGAGTAGTAGTCAGTACTACAAGGCTGCATACAGGTTTGCACTGATTACTACTATTATGCTAAGTTAGTTATACAACTATGATCTTCATTAGATAACTACTGCAGTGTTCATTACTTCTAGGACAACTCCCAGAACTTAGGCAAGCTGGGTGGAAGATGTAGTTTGCAGGGCACTGCAAAGAAGCCATGGAGGTCGGCCTTCACAAATGCTATTCTAGCCCTGGACAGAAAATCAAACGTGTAGTGTTTGGTGAAGGTGTGGACTGTGGACCAGGTGGCTGTCTCTTGCAAGGGCTTTGCATCCACTTGTTGCATAACAGCCCCTGTGGTGGCTGTTGCCTTGGTAGAGTGAGCTTTCATTGAACAAAGCAGAAATTAATGCAACAGTAATGCCTAGTAGACATGGTCTGTTTTGTCATTGGCTGTCTTTTCTTTTTCCTCAGCAAAGGAAACAAGCAGCTGCTCAGTTTTTCCGATGTCCTTAGTCCTAGCCATGTAAAACCTGATATGTCTCTGAACATTGAGACAGTAAAGAATTCTTCCTCCTCTGGTTCTGGAGGATGCAAAAAGATGGCTAGTATCTTGATGGTGTCATTGAAGAAGAATTCAGAGACTACCATAAGCATAAAAAGAGGAGCTAATTCTGAGGTTTACTCTGTCCCTATGGACAACTACAAAAAAGGAAGGGTAAACATTACTGCCTACAGCTCTGAAACCCTTCTGGCTGCGGTAATGGCTACTAGAACACCTGTTTAGCGAGATAATTTCAAAGGATCATTAGATGCAGCCTCAAAAGGAGCCTATGTAATGTTTTCAAGTATACAGTTAAGCTCCAGGAGGGAGCCACTCTTTTCCTTGGTGGCCAAATCTGCAGGACTCCCTTGTGAAATTGATTAACAAGGAAAAGGCAAGAAAATGGCTGATCCCAAGAGAGACATGCCAAAATGGCTGAGAGGTGTATCTTAATGGAGGTGAAGACAAATCTAGTCTTAAGCATAAATCAAGGGGTCCTGGGTCCTGAACTCTTTCCTGGCACTAGGAGAAACTTTTCCACTTGAAGCTATAGAACCTCCTTATGGTAGGTCTCCTGGATTCTTTAAAAGTTATGAGCACACCCTCTGTATCCTAGCATCAGAGGGACAGTAATAGCTTGCCTTCCAAACTATTAGCTGCCAAGTCTTCAGGATGGAGTGGATGAAAGTGATTGTTTCCTTAGGCAGTAGGTTTGACTTCCGGTAATGTCCCTTTGCCATCTCCATTAGTAATGAAAACCATAGCTGCCTTGGCCAAAAAGGCTAAGAGGAACATCATCATTTTTCCTTTCCTCACATTCCTGAGGACCAAGGGAAAGGGGTTCTTATAGGAAGTGACTTGTCCAAGTTATGGAAAACACATCGATAACCTAGATCTCCTTACATCGGCTTCTGGAGTAAAGGTCTGTTTCCTCTTCTCCTTGAAAGCAAAGAGACCTATTTGTAGTTGTAGATTTCCCAGTGCAACATGGACTCCTGGTGATATGCCATGGTCCTGCTGCCACAAAATATAATTTTGAGGGGATGTACATTGCTTTCATATTTACCTTGTACTGGAGCACCACTTCCCACTATCATAGCTAAACTGCAGAGATGGTGCAATTAATTTTCTCTCCCCTTCCTTGCTGATGTACCACTTAACTGTATTATCTGCCACCACTTGCAGTGTTCTCCCATTATAAAGCTTGCTTACTGCCGTCAGTCCATGAAAGTTAGCCAGCATCAATTTTAAGTTAATATGCTTTTTTTCTCTGTTGGTAGTTCCACAAGCTCTGTACTCTGATGCCCTTTCAGTAAGCTCCCCAGGCAAAGTTTGAGACATATATTCAAATGAAATGATTAGGAAGTACTTGAGTATATCGTAGACCCACATTTTGTTTGATCTGAGTAATCCACCAATGCAATTCCTTTAATACAAAGGGTAATGAGGATTTGTTGGTACAATGAGTAAGAATATTGGGTCTACGCAAGCCGTCATGTTACAAATGAATCTCCCACATGTAGAACTTGGCCACAGGAACCATCAGTACGACGGAGGCCATGAATTCCAGGGCTTTTAGGAACTCATTGGTGGTGACTTTGTTCTTGGTTGCCAATTCCTGAAAGCAAGCTTGGCAGTTCTCCACCTTCTCATATGGATGGAAGGCAGTCTGCATGGAGACGTCCAAGAGAGACCTCAGAAATATTACCTCTAATAGGAAACCAGAGAGAACTACTTTAGATTCAGTGTAAACCCCAGGCCCTGAAGAAGTATCTTTGAGAAATCCAGGGCAACCAGGACTTAATGAGTGGTATGCTCATGGATTAGACAATCATCCATACACATGGATACCTTTCAAAATGCAAAAGAGCTAGGGTTAAGCTTTTGGGGAAAATCCTTGGCATGCTGGCTAGCCCAAAGGACAGGTACATAAACAGACAGAGATAACTTCTGAATATCAGAAAGTGCCCGTGAGCCCTGTGCATAGGGATATGCAAGTATGCGTACTTGAAATGAAAGCTGACCTTACATTGTCAAATGCAAGAGAGTTATTACGGCCTGTGGAATAAGTATCTTCAGTCTGTGGGACCTCCAGGAATGTGTTGAGTCTTAAAAAATCCAAGATGGGTCTCCAGGTGCTCTCCTTTCTGGGAATTAGGAAAAACACTGAATAAAATCCTTTTCCCAGCTGACAAGTAGTACCTCCTCTATGGCACCTTGGTGCAGCAGGTCTGATATTACTGAGGGGATGACATACTCTTGGTACCCTGGAACTTGTGAGACACTTGTGGAACATGGAGAGGAAGCCAACTGAAGTATGTAACCTTCTTGTATGACTGTCACGAAAGGAGATACTGCCAGCCCAGCTCTCTGGAATTTCGTAAATAATTATATGTCGTTTGTGAATATCAACATGATTCATATGCTTATGTTACAAATGTATTAGAACTGTATGTCATGTAAGATGGTTTGTACAGACGTGAGCTGAAGAGGTATTTTACAAAGTGCTGTTTAAAGATGTAACCACAGCATGCCCTAGTGGATTACAACAGAAATGTACCTGCACTATTCTAACTATTTAGATGTATATATTTTAACAATGGAAACTGGAACCCAAGAGGTTAACTTCAGAAAAATAGCTGAAATTAAATTACCTTACAGCCACGTAATAAAAGGATCTCTTTCAGTTTCAGTGCAGTAACAGACACAATGTCTAGAACTAAAGGTTTTCTGTATTGTCTTGGAAGTATTTTATTGTTTATGCCTTCCAAGATCTGCCTTGGATCTAAGAAAAGCCCTTGTCTATGGTATTTTCACAGGTAGATGCTAAATGCTACCTGCTGCATCAGTGGGGGTTTTCACCTGGGATGGAGTCCGATGGCAAGAAATGATGTAATTCTGTAAGCTATCCCAGCAGTAATATTTGAGATATTAATTTGGGAAGTCTCATAGTGAGGGGCTGTATTATGTATTTTGACTTTGACTTGACAAGATCAAGATCCACTCACCACACCTGCCTTTGCTTGCTCTGAAGTAAGTTATTAGGGTATAGTAATTCTCTCAGATAGTCAGGAATATAGCAAAGCTTAGATTAGATGTTTTTCTTTATTTTAAACTGTCCTGCAATGTTGTCTTAAATATTTCCTGTGATTTTCAAGTCTAATGTAACTAAGTATATACTGAGTATTTTCTTGTTCTTTTATTTATTATTAAATATATTTAAACCTTTAATTGTGGCTGATCTATCTAGAGATATTTAAGTTCTGGGAGTACTTGCATACTTGTTTGATGATAATGTGTAGGCCACTCCTAATAGCCATGTCCTTGGTCAAACTACCATTTGCATTAACAGTAACATTACACAGTAAAATTGGACACCCTTTGTTAAGGGCCTTGAAGTAGCTGATAAGGAGTGACTGGTGGTAGTGGAAACTACCTTATAGTCTGGGCAGAAAGGGGCATAGCTAGTACACCCGTGTCAACCTTTCCCAGGTGTGTCTGTGTGTGCGCGCAACTCAAACCTCAAAGAGTTTGTGTGTCAGCTACCTGGGCAGGGACATGAAGCACTGGTTGGAGAAAGTGGGTGCCGGAGGTCTTGGCTTTGTCACTCAGCTGAGATCTCTACTCTATACCTGTGCCAGTGGGGAGTCTTATTGGAGATCTGGAGAAAGAGGGAGAAACCAGATTCCGATGCGGAGTGTGGTCTCTGTGTTTTCTTAAGGAAAATTACACTAGATGCAAAGATCTGTATCTAGAAATACTGTGTGTGTGTACCCGTCATCCTCCCAATGTACGTCCCCCACTGGTACTAGTGGTGGGGATTGAGGCTTTTTGATTACTGGACCACAGGTGGGATGTCACAATGACCTTTATTCCAGATGCAACTGTAGGGATGTCTGCCTTAAAGAGGAAAGTCAGGAAAACCAATTCCATGCTACTTTTTGGTATATGAACACAGGGGGAAGGTGGGAAGCAAGACGGTCAGAACATGTCTTTGTTACTGGAAGACCCTTGAGGTCACCCCAGTTTTTACTATCTCCTTGTTGTTATTGGAAGACCCTTGAGGTCACCCCAGTTTTTACTATGCCCTTGATATCTTTCCTGAATCTGTCCCTTATCTTTTTGTTGCTCGAGCCTGCTCTAATTCCTGTAGAAGGGACCTGGCTTGGGAGGGTAGTTTCTTTCAATCCTGGAAACAGGGAAGAGAAAGTGATGCTTTACTCCCTGCATGAGCTTATTCCTTTCATTAATGTTTTGAACATTTCTGCATCAGAACTTCCAAACAATATCTATTGGGGCCTTAACCAGGCATATCTCTTACCTACTGACGCAATGGCACCAGTCCTGGAAGCTGCATCAAACAGCTTCACAGACACATTTAATGGAATGCTTGGAAACCTAGAAGGGAGTTTAGAGAAGCTCTAAAAGCTTCAACATAATGTCAAAGTCAAACACTTCTCCCATTCCCTGTCCCATGTGATCAAGAAGGGCCAATAAGGATCTTCCAAGATGGCTACACACTGATCAATGGCTTAATTTCAAGTCTCCAAGTGTGAAAAAGAGACTCAGACAAAGGGGCTACTGAAATTGCCATTATGGGTAAAATTCAGTTACTGGCTAGTAAGCATACTGTCTGGATGCCAGCAAAGAAAATTGGTGAACCTGAAAAACTCGAGCAGAAAAAAAGAAGATAAAACACTGTCTGGGAAGAATCCTAGAGCCATTTAGCAAAAACAGTTCAGGTTTCATCTTTGTTACATGAGATGGCTTCCATTAATTTACAGGAAAAATAAATCATCTGTACTCAAAGGGCAATAAAAATAGATGATGTTTTAACCACCTATTCAGATGAACTGATAAAACTGCAAAAATAAAGAGGTTGAAATGAAATTAAAGGCTGGTTGAGAATGAGGCTTCTCAACAAGACTTGTTTAAAAAATAGCAGACCAGAAAAAAGTGCAGAAACAGCGAACCAAGTACAACCAAATACACCAAATCGAACACTGCAGTCAGTAGGATGAAGGACCAAAAGAAGGCGGTCTTGAAAACGATTTATTTATCACACATAAAATCACCACAGAATACACGGCTGAGCACTTTCATCCCATTACGGACTTCAACAGAATCAATCGAAGAGAGTGGGATTTTGGATTCAGATTCTTGAGAACCACCACCACCACCATACAGAATACTGCATTCATAAAGCTGCAGAAAGTACTTTGTGAACTAAGTCAACATGGGAATTTTGACAACACGAATGACTGCAAGTAGGGGTACAGAAAGTAGGCAAGAGGAGGCAGGAATTTACTGGAGAAAGCTGAGAAAGGAACCAAGGTACTGGGAGCAAATAACTAAACAAGGAATGGTAACAGAGAGGGATAAGGCCAAGAAGAAATTTTGACACAGGTTACAGACTGCCTTCCCTGCCTGGGATTGATATCAGAGTGTAGGTAGTGAAAGAACTGCTCTGGTACAATTTTTAGTTGAATCAAGAACAGTAGCTGCTGTGAAAAAGGGGACCATTAGTACAGCATATAAATACTGCATAATAATTAAAAGAACCAATAATATGGATTTAGAAAAAATTGGGAAGACAGATTGAAATACAATTTACAAGGGAACAATAGTAGGACATACGCATGGCTTTCAACTATGCAGCAAAGTAAAAAAGTTTTAGTTTTTTTGCTTGGAAGTATTTGCATACGTATTTTTTACATGCCAAGCCAGACTTCAAAAGAAATTTTCTTATGGCTGATCGCAAGTGTTGGAGATGTGATGAGGAAGAAAGAGGTTACTGGGAACGTGTGTTTTTGGGAATGTAATGAGTTGGCAGACTTTAAAGTTCCCTACAGAATACTCTGTCAGAAATACTTTGGAAGCAAATGGTTGTAACTAATGAAATGATTCTTTTGAGGTGGGACACATCATCTGAATTGCCTAGACATAGTAAGGTCTAACTGGATTCCTGGCTGCCAAAAAAGCAATTATTATAACATGGAAATCAAAATCTAAACTAACTGTATCTGAAGTACTGAATATTGTAAAAGAGATACAAGAACTCCAATGGGATCTTTAAAAAAAGTGAAGAAACAAAATTACATATAAAAATGGAATTTGTAGTAACAATACATGCAAAACAATGTTCAGGAAGACAAGTGAGGTTTAAGGGAAGACAGAAGTTGCGTAGTGTGTGTAATGGACTAAATTAGAGTTGTAAAAAAAAACTTTTACAAGGTATGATGTACAGAAGTAAAAAAAAAACTGTTCACATGTTTTTTTCCATTAATGTATATGTGCATGTGTCATAAGTGATCATTTAAAGGTGTTTAAATAAAAAAGAAGGGCCTGTAAGAACTCTTTTTTTTTTTTTTTTTTTTTTTCAAACAGGTTTATTGTTTTAACATACAAGAGAAATATCATAACAATTTTATACAAGTAATTAAAAATAGGTATTATTATAATATTCAACAAAACAACTAAAGTATTTACAAAGACATCCACTACAATCAGATCAATTAATTAAACTAAAATACCATGCTATTGAAATTAGAATTTTTTTAACAAATTTTGTAAATTATCCCAAACAATATAATAAGATGTTTTTCTAGTTGTTCTTGTCCTAATTGTGTTTATTTCCATATGGCACACTATATTCATAACATTTTTAAATTCACTGAACGAAGGAGGTGTATCTGAAATCCAATTTCTAGTTATTATTTTCCTAGCCACTGCTAGAATAGACCATAACAAGGGAAGCTTAACCTTTTTAACACTTTGAGGTACAGGTGTGTTGAATAATATAAGAGATTTAGAAATAATGAAATTATCTGTAAAAAGAGCCTGCAAAAATTCATTAATTGACTTCCAGTATTCTTTCAATTTTATACAGTCATAAAACATATGAGCCCAGTCAGCATTAATTTCTACATTACATCTCTTACATAAATTATCTTTATTATTTATTTTATTCATCATCAAAGGTGTATAAAAAGATCTATGTAAAAATTTCCATGTATAAAGTCTCCAGACAATGAAAGACGTAGTTCTATAAGCAGATTCCAATATATATTGTTTATCTTGTTGATTTGGTGGGTCCCCATTAATAGAAGTGAAATAATTCCAGTATGAATCTACAATGTAAAAAGTTTCTTGTCTGATAATTTTATGTATGTATGAAAGTTTACCTTTATCAGAAACTTTATGTTGTAAATTTAATATCAAGTAATCAATCAGTGTTGGAATAGATTCTTTAACTGTTATAGACATTAGATCTATTTTATTAATGCAATGTTGTCTAAAGGTCTGAACCTCTAACCAGCAAGTTTCTCTTAGATCAAATTCTTGTTTTAAGAAATCTAGATTTTTAACTTTATTATCAGATATCAACTGATACCAGTACTTTAGATCATTATCTATAGCTAAATGAGTTCCTTCAGAAGTAGATGACAAAAGCATACCCTGAGTATACATTATAGGGAATACAATAAAATTCCATTCCCTATACTTAGGGTGCATGAATATAAAGTTAAATAGCTAATAATAATATTTAATGGGTAACAAACCATATGTTTAGGTGTAATAGGTGAAGTACAAAATTCCTTTAGTAACCATAACATGGAGTTATTTACAATCATATTTTTGTGTGTTAAGGAGATTTTCATGAAGTGCATACTAATTAGCTCCCAATAATCTTTCCATTTTGCGACATATGACTGATCTATTAATAAAGTACTTTTACAATAGAAGAGATAGTATATAAATTAAAGTCTGGAAAAGAAATACCCCCTTGAGACCAGCTATTAGTATGTTTCTTTAATGCAATCCTAGGCCTATTAGGTGCCCAACCTGTAAGAACTCTTGACATATGGGTCTGGCAACTGAAGGCTCTAAAAAAGTGTGGCTGAGGGGTAGACCTTCTTACCAAACCAATCCAGGGCATGATTCTCATTGTCACTCTGGAATAAGTTGGGGGTTGGAATAACCTTGGCTAATTTTTGGGGATCTAGTGAAACTACTACTGAATCTGTCAACATATTTTCACACAAATGTGTGTGACTATCCAGAACCCTATAAATCAAAGGCATCCTCCAGTGATCCCCATACTGACGGAATGGCCACTGGTTTGGAGACTTGCATGTGTAGTAGTTCATGATGTCTTTTCTACATATCTGAAGCTTCCCCACTCTCCCACATAAAGAATTCATTCTGGATAAAGATTCTCCAAATTAAATTTCATCAGAAAGGGAATCTGGTGAAAGAGTATCCAAAGTATCAGAGTTAAACACAATATGGGAAGAAATTTGGAATCTACATCTTCCTGGTCAGGGTCCTGAGACTCATCTTCCTCACCTGAAGAAGGTTCCCCTTTCCTTTTAACATGTGGAGGAGAGGGTGGGCTGGAGCAGGCTGGCCAGGCTGAAGGGCATGAAATCCTTGGGTCAAACTAAACCAATTATATTGGCTGTCTTTTTTCTTTTAAGGTATGTGTGTGTGTGTGTGTGTGTGTGTGTTGGGGGGAGGGAGTCATGACTGACTTTTTTTAGTTTTCTTTAGGAGGATGTCCTCCAGTAGGGACTGGAGAGATGACCCATTCTGACAGACCTGCATACCTGAAGCCCATTATTTCAACATCTACCAAAACTTGGTGGACCCCTCCATCTTCCTCTACAGTAATAATAATAATATGGTTCTCTTCCCTGCTGGCCCTCCTGCATGACATCAGTCTGAATTAATGCACTCTGGTCTGCTCCCACAGGAGCCTCTAAAGAGGCAATGCTACAGGGTTGAAGGGGAAGTAGGCAGCCATTCTTAAGGTTGCAAAAGCACATCATCAAATGCAGTTACTTCAGGCTTACCATGAAGAAAGGAAGGAGGACCATGTTTACCCTTAGCTGGAAGGTCAAAAGAAGAGGCATGGCCATCAAAGGGTCTACAGAATATGCCAAGGACTCTGAACTCATACCTCTCAACTGACCAGATTTTTGAAAAATGTCCAAATTTATAACTCAGTTTTAGTCCATTCCTCATAAAATATGTGGATTTCTGTCACATCATTGTGAAATGAAGTCACTAAATAATGCCATACGTTTCAGTGGCAGACTGCTTATCCTTCAAAAAATGCATGCCAACTAAAAACCTGCTACTGAAATAAGTTTCTAAGTTTATAACACCAATACCTAAAACCTGTCCCTAAATTTGAGCCTTTGTCTCCACTATTTTTGACTTTGTTAAATCAATTGTGCTTACAGTGTGACAGGTATACAAATACCTAATGTACACATATGGCTACTAAGGGTCTTAGGCAAGAAACCTTCATATAGGTCACAAACCTGGACATCATGCTCTGATCCCCGGCAGAAGATACAAAAGAGGTGGAAAACCCCATAGTAATATATCATTCTCCCACAGTCATATTTGTCTATTTCTATAGATATAAGCAACAAGACAACAATGAAAAAGTCAAATCTAGAAGAGATTACAATTAAGGCTACTTATCTTTCCCTGAGCACCAAAACTCTACTGGATGAGGATGAAGGCATGCCTTGCATGCTGACATGGAGGCATCTACATGCATTAACTGCAGCAAGGAAGTTCTGAAGCTGGAGCATATGAACACTCCTCTTCTATGAGTATACTCTTGCTGGCCTATAGAACACTACACCGGGGGAAGGAGCCTGAATCCAGACTGGTTGATGGACAGATAACAAGCGGTAAAGTCCCAGATATAATGAATACTGTAACAGCGATTTAACAAAGATCATCATATTTTATAAATCCCTCAATACTATTAATTATTAAAAATAAGTACAAAATCTGAGTCTTTAATGGCTCTTAGTTTCTACAATTCATCAACAACATCCAAACATATCTGGATATGTAAACACACAAAAAATATTGCAGGAATATGGTTGAAAACCAGCATTGCTAACTTACACAAAAAAATTCAAAGGTAAGCAATTTTGCAGGGGGGCACACCCACATTCACTGTGAGGGAAAGGGTCTATGCTACTCCACAGCCCCACTGCTAATTAAATGAACACTTAGATCAAGCAACTTTTTATGTAAGAGGGAAACCTCATTATTCCCAAAGTACCATAGTTTTGAACGCACCATGTGTGACTATACTGGGTTTGACTAAACTCACATGGCTACTCCAGTCTGGACATTTACAGGACCTAGTAAAACTCCCATGTTTCCTTATATTAGTATGGGGAAAAGAAAGATTTTCATACAAAATGATGACATCCAAATTTGTCCCAAGAGTACAGTGACTCTCGCCAGTCTATTCAGAAACATGGAATGAACATTTACAGATTACTACAAGTATAAATACTTCACATCATATATGCCATTTTAGTAACAAGAAGTTATGACTTGGTTACCTTTCCTAGGTCTTCCAATTTTGGGGACCACAGTAACTGCAAAGGAAAGGAAAGAAAATAATAGTTAGCAAAACATTACAATGGGAGGAACTATCCAAGTGATTGTATTCCACAGATCAGACACTAGAAACAGAAAGCAGTCTGCATCAGGATCACGTGAAAGGTTTTGACCAGTCAAGAGTCCATCCACAAGGAGACAAAACAATTAAGTACACATAAAGAAGAAGAGACATTTTAACTGTTTCAGGTCATCTGTGAGACAGCCTACTCTTAAGATGTATGATCAAGAATATTCTTTCCTTCTCTCTCTCAAGATAGCATTGCATCTCTGAAGCACCCTCATTTCGTGGGTTTCTGCTTTCCATATTGCTTTCACTATCCATTCACCCCATAAGCTAGGGTGATATGCCTAGCTCGTCTGTCAATCGATTCTCGATAAGTAAGCATAATCCGACAAAGCAAGATTCCAATGAAGGACATCCAAACTATGTACTAGGTATGTACTTGCCTAACTGTAATTGCCTGATGCAGGGGCCATCAAGAAAAGGGAGACAGCAGCAGGGTAATTAGGCCCCATCCAAAAGGAGAGTCCCTATACAGCTGAAATGAAACAATAACAATGTATCTGTTACATCTGATGCAGCAGACTATCCTCAGCAGGTCTATGAATGGGAACACTACAAAACGGCACAAAACCTTCAAGACACAGAAGATGGCCAAAAGTTGATGACTCAGGAGGATAAATCCAGAAATGGTAAAGTAGCACACAAAAGGCACAATTCTTGCAGCCATGATCCAAGCAATAATGCTTCATGAACATGTAAAATGATACCCAAGTGACTGTAGCACAAATGACCAAAATTAAGACTTTTTTGAAGCAAGCACAAAAGCAGCCACTATTATGGCAGAGTTGCCTCTGACTGCTTCATTCTCCTGGTGGTGCATAACCACCTGATGGCAAAAGATAATGCAAGTAGCAATCCAACTAGACAACATTTACTCAGCAAATGTCAACCCTTACCTCACCGAAACAAAAGAGATAAACAGCTGGTCTGTATTACTTAACTCCTGCAAATGTTTCAAGCAACACCTGAGTTAGAGATGTATGTTTAAAAGTTTTCTATGGTTTCAACCCAGGTGAACAAACAGGGAAAAGGGTTGGCCTATTAAAGCAAACTTTTGATACAAATTACAGGAGAAAATATGAGCTAGTCCCAAGGGACAGCCAATCAGTGTCAAACACTATACATGCCTCCCTACAGATAAAGAACAGAAGCTCCAAGATACTGCAAGCACTGGTTATGGCCACTACAAAAAAAATGTACCTTCCAAAAGAGCATCAATCTCAAATGTACCAGCCTCTTTTAGTGGTGTACAGACCAGCCTGTCAGTTATGAAATACAAATCCCATAGAAAAAATGGGGAGCATTCAAAGGAAGGCAGAGATGTAGCCCTCCTTTAAGAAACTGTTTGGCCAGCTAGTGCTAGGTGACAATCCTGCTCTCCCTAAGGTCATTATGGGCAAAAGTAACTGGCATATGCATCACAATCAAGCAATATCTCGGGGGCCAGATTCAAAAGGTGCCCAAGACAAGACAGGATAATCCATATGCCATAGCTCTCAACCTCTCAGCAAAAGAAATCTGGACAATGCCTAAACTAGTGGGTGGGACAAAAATAGAAACAGATTTTAAAAATTGCTCTTATACATATAGAAAGTTGCGAGAATAATGGGATTTGTGATAACCGCATTTTCTGAACTATATGAATTCAGAAATTCAAATGTATGTCATTATTTAGTGACTTCAGTCTTTGGTGATGTGCCAGAATAGCACAAATTTTATGAAGAACACACCAAAAATATGAAGCAAAAATTTGGACACACTGTGAAAATTAAGTTGAGAGGTATGTGTTATGCTGACCTTACAAGATAGTGATGGGTACCCTTTCACCCAAATGGAAAAGTTCTTCCACCTACAAGGGTACACATGAGGCAAAAGCTTTCCTGACACCCTTGCAGGAAGGTGCTGTGCAAGAAGGCTTAAGATGCAGCTGACTCTCAGCTACCCACATGGAACCCCCTTGGATATGACTGGGAGCATTCCCAAAGGTCTGAAACTACACCATTTACCAGATTAGTCTTACTCTTCCTTCACTGAATTTTGAATGAAGCATGGAATCCACATAAGTGGTGGTATGGCAAAGGAACATGCCACCCAACAAAGAAGGCATCAAATGCTCCTCCTTACCCTGCTGACCCAAACAGAAGAGAGGTAAGGAAACAATTAGTTATGTACTCACCAAAACGCTAGATGTATGTAGTCCATCTCGCCTCACATTCTTCACTTGTGGGTTCGGAGCCAAATGTCGGCTCCGACTCGGCCTATTTACTAGCTCGAAAGTCTTTGATTGGCTGGGCTAAGATGGTATCCCACAATACACTGCTCCACATCCCCAGATCTAGTTTTCTGCCAACAGAAAAATCATATCTATCGCCCAAACACATGCACACACTCATGACGAGGTCCAAAAAATTGTCCAAAGGGACTAGTGTCATGAGGTATACCAAGGGATCCTCCAAATCCTCCAGGTGTGGGGGACGGTGGGTGGGTAATGAAGAATGTGAGGCGAGATGGACTACATACATCTAGAGTTATGGTGAGTACATAACTAATTGATGTTACATTCTTCACTTGTGGGACAGCGTCCCTAGCACCTACATCCTGGGTGGCTCAATGGAAAATACTCCTGAGTACTGTGAAGCAAAAAGATGACCTGCCCCTGGACACCACATCCAATTTGTAATGGGAAACAAACGTATGAGGAGAAGCCCATGTTGCAGCCACACATATATCATCTATGGATAACCTAGCCTGAAAGGTCGTGGAAGTGGAAACTGCTCTGGTAGAGTGTGCTCTGACTGGAAAAGGCAGGCTCTTTCCCCCTGCCTGGTAAATAAAGGAGATGCAACCAGCTATCCACCTAGAAATGGTGACTTTGGAGACCGCAGACCCCAAGCGATTTTCCGAGAATGAAATGAAGAGCTGGTCTGACTTCCGTCATTCGTTAGTCCTGTGTAGATAAAAGCGTAGTTGTCTATGAACATCCAACAGGTGAAACTGGCACTCTGCCTTATTACAGAAGTTGGGGAAGAAAACCGGCAGCTCAATGGACTGATTAATATTAGATAAGGAAGCCACCTTGGGAAGAAAGGACGGGTTTGGTCTGAGAGAGACCCTATCTTTATGGAATATCAAATATGGGGGCTTGACTGATAGGGCCTGGAGTTCTGATACTCTTCTGGCCGATGTAATAGCCATCAGAAAAGCAGATTTCCATGAAAGGAATTTTAAATTGCAGGAAGCCACAGGCTCAAAAGGTGGGAGAGTGAGGGCATTAAGAACAAAATTGAGGTCCCAGGGCATAACAGGTTGAGATACAGGGGGATGAAGGAGAAGAGTACCTTTCATTAAAGCTCTACACAGCCTGTGTGCCATTAAGCTAGATTCATAAGCCACATGATAATTAGAAATAGCCGCTAGCTGAACTTTGATGGTGGCTGAGGCAGACCCTTGGTAGAATAAATGAGACAAAAATTCCAAAACAGAGTCAATGGGAGCTGTGTAGGGGTCAATACCTTTTGACTGGGCCCATATCTAAAACCTTTTCCACTTGCTAGAGTAGACCTTCCTAGTAGACGGCTTATGAGAGGACGAAAGAATATGGACTACATCAGGAGAAAAATCGTGACACCTGACTACGGATGGAAGTGGAGTAGCCAGGCGGTCAGCCGGAGGGTCTCCAGGGAAGAGTGGAGCTGTCCCGACATATGTGTCAGCAAGTCTGGACGAGGGTCCAGAGTCCAAGGAGCATCCACGATGTAAGGTTGAAGGAAGGGGAACCATACTTGTTGAAGCCAGTGTGGCGTGATCAGAATCAATCTGCTTCCCAAGGATAGCGCTTTCTGGATCACCCTCGACATAAGGGGGAACGGAGGGAAAGCATACAGCAGACCCAAGGGCCAATTGTGCGCCAGAGTGTCCCTTGGAGATCCCCCCAGTGGGGGGATCAGCGAGAAGTATTCGCTGCATTTCGCATTGAGAGGGCTGGCAGAAAGGTCGCAGCAAGGCTGATCCCATTTGCTGAATATGCTGTCCACCACCTGGCGGTTCAGGGACCACTCGTAGGGCATGAGGATCGCCCTGCTTAGCCTGTCTGCAATCACATTGGTTTTCCCCGGGATGTGTGTTGCCACCAAGGCCCACTGGGAAGCTGTCGCCCAATTCCACAATCTCATGGCCTCCCTGCATAGTGGGTACGATCTGGTTCCTCCTTGTTTGTTGAGATACCACACTACTGACATATTGTCCGAGTGTATCACAATAGCCCCTATGGGGAGGACATCTTGAAGCGCCTGCAATGCTAGGAGCACTGCCCTCATCCCCAGGACATTTATGTGCAAGTCTATCTCATGCTCCTGCCACGTGCCTTGGACCATCCTGCCGAGATAATGCCCCCCACCCTATCTGGGAGGAGTCCGTGGTCACTGTGGCTACCGGATTGGATGAAACAAATGGTTTCCCTACGTCTAAATTGTTGGTGCATAGCCACCAACTGAGGTCCTGCTTGCATTTGCCTGTGATTAAGATTGGATGGGATAGTGGTAGTCTTTGAAAGGACCACTGGGCGAATAGGAGCCACTGTAGGATCCTCATATGCTACCTAGCTAACGGGACCATCATGATAGTGGATGCCATTGTCCCCAGTAACTGAAGCACTAGTCTTGCCCTCACACGTGTCAGAGGCATCATCACCCAAACCTGTCGTTGTAACCTTGTGATCCTTTCCATACGTAGGAACGCTCTCAAACGAATAGTGTCCAACTCTGCTCCTATAAATAAGACACACTGTGAGGGTAGCAAGGCAGATTTTTTCCAGTTTATTGTGATGCCTAACTGGTGACAAAGATCGATAACAGTATATCTGTTTTGAAGAAGTAGATGCTTGGTGGGGGTGGATAGGAGCCAGTCATCCAGGTAAGGAAACACCTGGAATCCTTGACGTCTGAAGTGAGCCGTCACCACTGCCATGCACTTGGTGAACATCCTGGGGGATGTGGTGAGATCAAAGGGCAGGGCTCGAAACTGGAAGTGCCTGGCGCCCAGCCGGAAGCGTAGATGACATCTGGATGCTCTGTCCATTTTGATGTGGTAATAAGCATCCTTCAGGTCGATGGAGCACATCCATACTTCCTTTCCCAATAACGGGAGACTTGATTGTAGCGTGACCATCCGGAATTTGGACTTGTGTACATAATGATTGAGTCAGCTGAGATCCAAAATGGGTCTCAGGTCCCACTTTCTTTTCAGCACCAAAAAGAATCTCGAGTAAGTCCCTAATCCGATTTGGTCTGGGGGGACTGGTTGGATGACTCCTTTTTCTAGCAGCTGAGAAACCTCTGTTGCTGCCTGACCCCTTTCACTGGGCGGAACGTCTGGGATCTTTTTGACAGGAGGAGGTGTGGAGTGAAATGGGATGGTGTAACCTCCGGCGATTATCCCGAATACCCATCTGTCCTGGGTGATGTTGACCCAGGCTTCTGGATACTGGGAAATTTGACCCCCGACTGGCGCCGAAGAAGCACAGCCGGGCACACCCTCAGGAATGAGAGTATGGGGAACCGCAGAAGGAATCACGGTCCCCCAAATTGCGGGGGCCCCCTCTGCCTCTGGGGCGACGTCTCCCTGAATACAACCCCCCCACCTCAGGGAGGGGGGGGGGTTCACCCTGTGCGGTAGGAAAGGACCTTTGCGATTTTTTAAACCACATCTTTCCCCCTCGCTGAGCCTTGGGATAAGACCTCGACGGGAGGGAAAAACAGACTCTCACGGCAGACAAGGTCTTTCCCTCTTGCTTGCACCTGGTGAGCGTGTCTTTGACTTTGGTCCCGAACAAGGAGGAACCATCGAAGGGGCATCAGTAAAGGAAGACTTAAAGGCCTCTGCAAAATGACACAGGCATAGCCAGGCTTGCCTCCTGAGGGCCACCCCTGAACTAGCTGCCCTACTAGCTCCCTCGGCCGCGTACGAAATCAGTCACATGGACGAGTTAGCAATGGAGTTGAGGGTAGAGAGCTGAGCGCTGACCGTTTGAGTCACTGCCTCAGGTATGTTACCCGTTAGAGTATCTCCTAACTCCTTAAGGAGATCTCTCTGGAGCCGCGTGAAATGAGACAAATAATTCAGCGACCACAAGATAAAGGTCGCAGAAGACAGTGTACGCTTCCCGTACCAATCCATCGTCCTAGACTCCTTGTTAGGGGGATGGACCGAAGAGGAAGACTCAGCAAATTCCTTCTGTGTGGCAGCCGCCACCACCATAGCATCTACCGGGACTCCCTTTGTCAAAAATTATTTTCCTTGGGGAGCAGACAAAAATTTGTTGGGGCGTCGAGGAACCGGCTCCACAGAGTCTGGAGTCTCCCACACCCTTCGACAAATAAGGTCCAGGAGCTCGAAGGGTGGAGACACCCAGGAGGCAGAGGGCTGAGCGCCAAAGGCCTTAAGGAATACTGACTCATCCTCGGAGGGGGGTTTGTAAGGCCAGTCTCCTCTTTGTTTCAAGATCTCCAGGATATCAGAGAATGAAACATCCTCAGAGAAAGACTTAGGGGACCCCTCCGACTCCTCGAGGTCAGTATCGGAAGTGAGGGACTCATCCTGGGAGTCTATGTGCTTTCTCTTGCAAGCTTTCTTTCTGGGGGGGTTCCTCAGGCACAGACTCTGAGGGCCCCTCAGAAAGAAGGGGACCACTCATGGGGGTATCCTTAGGCCCTTGCACCCTGCTGTCCAAGGATAGGTGGATGTCAGAAGCCAGTGTCGTAGGGGATGGAAGGACCGATCCGAGAGAAGTAGCTAACCTAGCCAGCGCACTCCACATAGCCTCGAAGGCGGGACCTCCTGAATCGGAGGACCGACCACCTTCCAAGGCCATGACTGGGACCGGAGTCCCCGCAGCCGAGCCACCAAGGGGAAGGCTTGGCACCGACTGGTGCTCCGAGACACCCCCCTCGGGCCCGACAGAGGAGACCCGAGTCACGAACCCTGTGGACGGAGTCGACAGGGTCGGAGCCGATGCTGGCACCGATAAACCCCGCTGGGGGATTGGTGCCGGCACAGGAACGTCCCTTGGAGTGGAACTTACGACAAGGATGGCTCGGAAAAGGAATAGCAGGTACAACCAACAGAGCTGGCTCCGGAGCCGACTGGGTCAGAGCCGAGAAAAGTTTGGCCAACACCGGCGACTGTAGGAGCCTCTGCACCACCCTATCCACATCCAAATCGGAAAGCCTGGAGGAAATGGATGGGGAAGCAGACCTCCTATCTGGAGAACCTTGCCTTAAACTTGGCAACCGGCTCCGAATCGGTTTCAAAATTATCGGAGCGGCCGCAGACTCAGTCGATGCAGTTACTTCCTGCGGCCCCGAAGTCGGTGGAGCCGAGGAAGCAGATTCCACAATGGAAATTTTAGAAGGTGGCTCCGAAACAATAGATGGAGCCGGCGACCTCTTCTTGGATTTGGAGGATGTAGACTTCGACTGGGTGCTGGGAGCCGAACCTAAATCCTCCTCAAAGGATGGTTTTAGCAGGCCTTTTAGGATCAATTTGTTTTTCCTCTCTTGGAGCACCGAGGACTAAAGGCATGGCAGAAAAGTACAGTTTTGTACCTACCATAAATGTAGATGTCCGATAGACATGCAACTGCAGTCATAACATGCGGGTTGTCCTGCCTCAGGCAGCCCTCGGTCGGCCGGATTCCAAAGTCTGGGTCCGACGTCGGCTGATGTCGCATTTCTCTCCGACGTCAGAGCGGCTGGAGTACATAAGCATCAGCCGACGCCATTTTCTTCAGTGTTTCTTGCCCCAGATGCCAGGTGCCCTCCAAGGAAGGCTGTAATCAAACTGGAACACAAAAACAGGATTCCAAACAAATAAAAGAGCAATAAAACAAATACACCATAACAGATATCCCCAGCTAAGAGTAACAGGGATAGGAGTGGACCCTAGGCATAGAGGGGTATGGAGGGAGGGAAAATCCGACTGCAGTTGCATGTCTATCAGACATCTACATTTATGGTAGGTACAAAATTGTACTATGTCCTTCAAGAATGCAACTGCAGTCATAACATGTGGGTAGAATACCATAGCTTAGCTGGGGGAGGAGGAATGCTCTAGGAAAAAGATGGTGTGGCAATCAAACCCTGCAGGACTGCCGAAGCAAAGCCTGCTCTGGATCTGGATTATAGAGGGAGATTGTAGTGTTTGGAGAATGTATGCACGGAGCTCCATGTAGCAGCTTCGAGAATGTCCTTAGTAGGCACCCCTCTTAAGAATGCTGTAGAGGTGGCTGTAGCTCTGGTGGAATGTGGTCTGACATTGGCTGGAACAGTCTTTCCATGAAAGGAATAACAGAATCTGATGCAATGTCCAATCCATTTTGAAATAGTCTGTTTTGAAATTGCTTTTCCTTGGACAGCAGGGGCGTAAGCTACAAAAAGTTGTTCAGACTTCCTATTGGCCTTGGTTCTGTCCAGGTAGTATCGAAGTTGTCTGTGAATGTCCAAGGTATGCAACAGTCTTTCCCCCTTATTCTCAGGATTGGGGAAGGAAGCAGGCAGATGAATGGCTTGATTTAAAGAAACCCTAGATACCACCTTTGGCATAAAAGTAGGGTTGGTCCTTAATGAAACCCTGTCTCTGTGAAAAATAATGAAGGGTGGTATTGCCATTAGGGCCTGTAGTTCCGAAACCCTTCTTGCTGAGGTAATTGCCAACAGGAAAGCTGTCTTCCATGAGAGAAATTGCAAGTCAACTGAAGCTGCTGGCTCAAATGGAGGTAGAGTCAGTTTTTCTAGGACAAAATTGAGGTCCCAGGCTGGCACTGGGGCCTTTCTTGGTGGCTTAATGTTCTTGATTCCCCTGAGGAATTACCTTAGTAAAGGGTGTGAAAAAACAGGAGGATCAGTGTTGTATCTAGCTGAAATAGCAGATGCATGTATCTTTATGGAAGAATATGAGAGGCCGTTCTTTAACATATCTGCCAAATATTCCAAGATGAGTGGGATGTTCAACAATGATGCATCATGTCCCTTGCTGGTATTCCAAATGCTGAATCTTTTCCACTTTGCTAAGTAAACCTTTCTGGTGGATGGTCTTCGAGCCTCTGTTAGTATCTGCTGAACTTCCTTGGAGAGAGATAGGCTGAAGTTATTTATGGGATCTCCCAGGCTGTTAGCTGCAGTGTCTGAAGATTTGGATGCACTGTTTCGAAATTGTGTTGAGTCAAAAGTAGAGGCCATTGGGGAAGGGCCCACCTCCTGGTGTGACATATGCTCCGTAGTAGTGGGCACCAGTGTTGTCTTGGCCAGTCCGGAGCTATTATGATTCCCTTGGGTCTCTCTGCTTTGATCTTTAGTAATACTGAGGTCATCAGTGGCAGAGGTGGGAATGCATAGATTGTTAGGGAGTTCCAGTTGAATGAGAGGGCATCTTTTTTCCAAGCTTTTGGATGGTATGTCCTTGTGCAGAATTTTGGTAGAAGATGGTTGAGGTGAGAGGCAAATAGGTCCACTTCTGGCTTGCCCCATGTCGAAGTGAGGTGTGTGAAGGCCTTCGGATGTAACCTCCACTCGTGTGGATCTGTGAAATTCCTGCTTAGGCTGTCCGCCAACACATTGTATTTTCCTGGAACAAACTGGGATTGTAACTGGATGTTTAGGCTCAGTGATTTCTCCCAAAGATGCATAGTCAGTCTGCAAAGGGGGTAAGAGTGGGTGCCCCCTTGCTTGTTTATGTACCACATCACAGTGGTGTTGTCTGACCGTATCAGTAAATGGCCTTGCTGGAGTTGGTGTTGAAAGGCCTCGATGGCATGCATTACTGCCAGCATTTCCTCCTTTTGGTTTATATGCAGATGTGTTTCCCTTGGAGACCATTGTCCTTGTATACAACTGCCTTCCATGTGCGCCCCCCATCCAAGGTCTGAGGCGTCTGTGGTCATGGTCTGTGTTATCTGTGGTTTTTTGAATGACATACCTGTGTTTGCCTGGCTCACCGAGGCCCACCATAGGAATTCCTTTTGTAGGCATGGAATGAGCGGTATGATTGTCTCCAAGTTGTTGCTGTGTTGAGACCAAATGCTTTTTAGGTACCATTGAAGCTTTCTCATGTGTAGTCTTGCTAATGGAACCAGGAGAATGCAGGATGCCATGTAACCCAGGGCCTGTATGAATCTCCTTGCAGTCATCTGGGTGAGTTTTGCTAAACCTTTGAAGTAATGAGTTAACTTCTCTTGCTTGTCTTCTGTCAGGTAAGCCATCTGAGAGGCTGTGTCTAGTTTGGCTCCTAAGAAGATTATTTGCTGGGATGGCTGCAGTCTTGACTTTTGGAAGTTGACTGTGTATCCCAGAGCTTGAAGTAATCCGTATGACATAATCCAGGTTTTTTGTCAACATCAATTTGTCGTCCGCTTGTATGAGGCAGTCGTCCAGTTACGGGTAAATTTGTATCCCCTGGAGCCTGCAATGAGCAATTACTGAAGCCAGGCATTTTGTGAATACTCTGGGTGCAGTAGATAAGCCAAATGGCAATGCTGAGAATTGATAATGCTCTGGCCCTGCAAGAAATCTGAGGTATCTTCTGCAGCTGTGTCTGATAGGGACATGCAGGTATGCCTCCTTGAGGTCCAGAGTAATCAGCCAAGACCCCTTGCCCAGCATGGGAAAGAGTTGCTGTAGAGTCAGCATTTTGAACTTTGGTACTATGAGAAAGGTGTTTAATGCGGACAAGTCCAGTATTGGTCTCCATTGAGATTCTTTTCTTGGAACAAGGGACAGTCTTGAGTAAAACCCCTGGTCTTGTTCTTGTTGTGGAACTCTTTCTATTGCTTTCATCCGAGTCAGCAGAGTGATTTGCTTGATAGCCTCTGCCCTCTGGTTTTGTTGTAGGTTTGGCATGCCTTGTTTTCTTGGTAAGGTATGAAAATGAAACCTGTACCCTCGGTCTATAATGTCCAAAATCCATTTGTCCTTTGTCAGTCTGTGCCAATTTTCTGCAAACAGAGATAATTTCCCGCCCAAGGGAGCTTCTATTTGTTCCCTGGTAGGCGGTAGTAGAGGAAAGTCATTGAGATTGTGGTTGTGGGGCAGGTGAAACCCCTGCGTCACTTCTTTGGTTTCCTGGCTGCCATTGTTGTCCCCTGTAAGGGCCTCTGTATTGGCCTCTTCCTCTGCCACGTCTGTTCTTACCCCTTTGAAACTTTTCTGGATTAGGAAAGGACCAGTTTTTAGAAGGCCAATTTCTACTGAATCTGGGGGGTTGAACCTGGAGGAAATCTTTCACCGTCTGAACTGATTTTGCTTTTTCTTCGATGGACTTTAACACATCCTTAGCATTCGCACCAAAAAGCTTGTTCTTTTCCAAAGGTGCATCCAGAAGTTTTGCTTTTACATGATCTGGTAGAGGTTGATCTTTTAACCAAGCATGTCTACGAATGACTGCCCTGTCATAGCTGCCCTACATGAAGCTTCCAGTGCATCATATCCACACTGCAGGAAGTGATTGCTTACTTGCTGAGTGTTATGTACAGCTTCCTGCAAAGTCTTCCTGTCTAAAGGATCAGGAGTGGCTAATGTTTTTTGTAAGTCTTCTAACAGGTAATCCTGATATTGTAACATATGAAAAAGGCAATTTAAAGCTCTCATAGATAAGGTAGTGGATGTGTAAACCTTTTTGCCCCATCTCTCTAATGACCTAGCTTCCCTGTTGGAGGGCAATGGATTTTTAGAGGTGGAGGCTGAAACTCCTTTAGGCCCCTGTGAAATAGTTTCCAAATCAGCAGTATGGGCCCTGAATAAATGGGAATGAGTTTCTGGGACCCTGTAATACCCGTCTGGCTTGGCTGGAGCAGGAGGAAGAGAATCAGGGGTAGCACTCGAGTCAGAATATAAATCATCCAGAACATCAAGTACAGGAGGAATAGCTAAGGGCCTGTGTTGGGGCTTCTTAAGGAAAGTCCTAAGGCGTTTCCTAGAATCAGAATATTCCTGACCTTGCCACTTGAAATGTTCCCTCATAGTGTGCAGTACTTCCCCAAAAGAAATATCCTCAGGAGGGGAGGCCGAGGGGATGGAATCTTCTGCATCCGAGTCCTCATAGGTCTGGAAGAGCTCTTCCTGGCTATCAGAGTGGACAGAGCCCTCAGAATCTTCATCTGAAGGAATAGGGTCAGAGGGTTCAACCCGGGGCCTTTTATCAGAAGGAGGCTGGGATCCTCTCTCAGGATGGGCCTGTGAACCTCTAATCATGGAAATTAAATCAGCAGCCATGGACATAATTTGTGTCTCTGGAGTAGGCTGAGGTAAGGATTTAGAAGTAATATGCTTTGTTTTGCTGGCTGCCTTAGCCCTAGTGTAGGCCTTAATAGACATGGCCATAGGAGGCCTGGCAGCTCCACGTGCAGGAGTGACCTTGTCTACAGCAATGGTCTCGGGCATTTCCTCGGTTTCGGTATCCGGAGGAAAATCGATAACTGGCGTCAGAGTGATGTCCGGAATCGGAGTCGTCGGTAATGCGGTGTCTTCGGTTCGGAGCGGTGGAGAGACAGTCTCAGAGGGAACCTGAGCACTCACGCTAGGTTTTGGAGTGGAGTCGGTGGTAGACGCGGGCCGAGGATGTCGGTCCTGGCCTTTTCGCTTTTTGGGAGTTTGCGATGTCGGAAGATCCGACGGCATGGTGTAAGCAAATTTATCGGCGAAAAAATCTTCAGCGAACTCCGCCCGGCGCCTGAGAGTGCGCTTGTTGAAGCGAGCACAGGCTACACAGGCCGAGACGTCGTGGTCTGGGCCAAGGCAAGGAAGACAGTAAGAGTGGAAATCCTTATGAGGTATTTGTTTACCACAAGAAAGACAATTGTTAAACTTTTTCAGTAATTTCTGACATTGGCTGAGGCAAGAAAAGGTCCCCAACGGGGTACTTAGCTTTTTTGATGACTTCGGTATCGAAGAATACAGGAGCTGACCGACCGGCACTTGCGAACTGCTTCTGCTTCGGGCACCGCGCGGCAAGAAAGACTGAAGAAAATGGCGTCGGCTGATGCTTATGTACTCCAGCCGCTCTGACGTTGGAGAGAAATGCGACATCAGCCGATGTCGGACCCAGACTTTGGAATCCGGCCGACCGAGGGCTGCCTGAGGCAGGACAACCCACATGTTATGACTGCAGTTGCATTCTTGAAGGACATCTGCACGACTCCTGAAGGTGGATGGCTCCAAGACAGTAAACACAGACCGAGTGTCCGTCTGTGATAGACATTTTATAGGCACACTTAGTACACTTTTTAAAGCCCGAGGGCTTATGCTCCTTTAGTTCCTTAGACATTCTAACAAATAGTAGCAGCCGCTACCAAAAAGGCAGGAAACCACTAACACAGAAAGCAGAAACATGACAGAACACAAACAAGGCACAGGGAAGAACCTCTAATTAAAATGGTTCTCAACTTAAATTAAGAAAAACTAACCAGACAAGCACACGAGGAGGACTAGGTCCTCTAACTTAAACGGGCCTAGCCCGAGGGTGTAATGGATACCACACACAACACACTCGCACTCTACAAAAACAATGCAGCAATACCACTAAGAACCACTCTATTGAATAACAGAATTATTTTAGCCAAGAATTAGCGAAAAATTTTCCACAAAAAATAGACTTTTTCAATACTTAGCCACAGCCAAGTCAAGACCACGTCCAAGCTGTACAAGCAGCAAACCAGATCTGGGGATGTGGAGCAGTGTATTGTGGGATACCATCTTAGCCCAGCCAATCAAAGACTTTCGAGCTAGTAAATAGGCAGAGTCGAAGCCGACATTTGGCTCCGAACCCACAAGTGAAGAATGTAGGCGAAATAGGACTACATAACATCACAGTGTTCTCCCAAGCAGTGCACATATCAATCTCAAGATTGCTTCACCACTGGAAGACCTGACCCACACAGTGCTTCTGAATCTGCAACTTTTGAGGATGGGTTAAGCAGTTCAAAGAGCACATCAACATATTAATTTCTACTAGAATATGAAAATTCCACAGAGTGATGAATACGACCCCACTGCCAGATGTGCATCACTTATCTGCACCTTTTTTTTCCTCTTTTTAACACGTTTGTTGAATTATTACGTGTGAACACAAATAAACTTAATTTATATAAAAGAAATCAAATCAAATTAACATGTTCAGCTGCAGACATTATACATCATATATAATCTTCTATACCATATAATCAGACCAACATTACATAAATTCGTCAAATCCTGCCTTCTCTGAAACCTCACTCCAAAATTTTTACTGCATGTATTTTTCCTACAAATTCCAATCTTTCTATGTAATTTGCTCCTACATTTTTTTAAAGATCCCATTTTCAGCTCTTTAATCTCCATTAGAATATTTCAAATACAGTTGGTTTACATTTCTTTTTTTTTCCTAGTAACTGCTTTTTTGGCACAAGTGCAATAATTAAACTTAACAAGGCATTACTATGTCTAGACAATTCAAATCCAGTATCCCAGTTAAAAAAATAAATAAAATAAAAATAATTTCCATAGTTACACCCATTTGCTTGCCCAGTATTTCTGACAGAGTACTCTGCAGAGAATTTTGAAGTCTGCCAACTCATTAGACGTCCAAAACATATGTTCCCAATTGCCCCTTTCTTCTCCATCACACCTCCAACATATGCTACCTACCACAGGAAAAATTTCCTGGAGTCTGCTTGGGGTATAAAAATACCTATGCAGATACTTCCAAGCAAAAATCCTAAGAATTCTATTAGTGAGCCATACACATGTCCTCCCATTGTTTCTTTGTGAATTGCTTATCCAGTCTCTCTTCCCAATCTTTTCAAACCCCCTCTGACCGATTCCCGTAGTTACTGTGCCATATTTTATATGCTCTAGGAATTATCTCCTTAACAGTAGCTTCTGTTCTAGATTCAACTAAAACCTCTACCAGTGCAGGCCTTTCACTTAGGATTCCTCTATCCCTTTCATTGGGATATCCCAATTCCTCTATCCCTTTCATTGGCTATACTCTAATAGCAATCCCCAATAGGGAAGACAGTATCTAGCCTGCAGTCCAAATGTCTTCTTGAACTCTTCTCATTTTATTACCTTACCTTTCCAGTTCCTTACTTCCTTTGCCAGTTTTCTCCAGTAAATTCCAGCCCCTCTTGTTTATTCTCTGTATCCCTAATTGCACTCATCCATATCGACATAATTTCCTTTCTGTGATCCTGTGACGGCTTAGTTCTTAGATACTTTCTGCTACTTTATAATCTGTATGACTGTTGTTATCCTACTTACAAGATCTGCCTCCAAAACCCCATTCTTTACTTATTTCTTGAATCCCTGCCTCCACTTCATCATCATCTATTTCCACTACGTCTTGCAACTTTCTGCTTTTGTTTCATGCAGCAGCCTTAACTGTGCAATTCTAAAAATATACCTTAAAATCAGGTAATCCTAAACCGCCTTGTTCTTTTGGAAGGATCATCCTATCCCACTTAACTCTTGTTCTCTTTCTAGCCAAGATAAAACCCTTCAACTCTTTATTAATTACTATCCACAACAAATATGCCTGACCTGTGTATAAAACTAAAGAGACTAAAAACATTTTTACTGCTTTTATCTTGCTATAAACAAGAGCTTTCAGTTTCTCAGGTTTTGTATTATCTTTTGTTTAGTCTCTTCCCACATATCCTTAGCTGCCATAATGGAATTCCTTTTTAACCCATAGTCCTAGGTACTTCATTTTATCATGCCCCCATAAATATGGGTATTGCTGAACCAATTCATGTCTTGGTACATAGTTATAGCTATAGGTTTTGTTTTAACTTCATTAATTTTATATGCCAAAAACATATTTTCTCAGAATGTTCCATAACACTTAGATGCCCTTTTTCCTGGCTTTATCAGGTACAAAATATCATCTGCTCCTTAGTTTCTTTGCAAATGATTCTAAATATAATACAAATAGCAAAGGAGAAACAGGACAGAAATTATCAGAGAGGAACCCTCCCACTTTGATTTTTGCCTCCAATCCAACATATATCCTCAGAAGTGACCTTATTATTGTATCAGGGAATGCAAATGCTTCCATTGCCCTTCTCTTAAAATCCCAGCTTACTCTGTTGAATGGTTTCTATGCATTAAGATCCACTGACAACAGCAGTATTTTCTTACATGCTGCTCCTCTCTGGATCATCACTGCTCTAATAATATTGTCAAATGTTTCCTCCTTTCAACACCACCACACTGATTCACATCTATCAATTTTGGCAACACCTTTGCCATTCCTTTAGCCATTGTAGCCATTGTAGACATAAAAACTTTATAGCCATGGTTTAATACTGAAATGGGCCTTCATGAAGATGGGTCTTTAGTGTCTTTAGGTATTACAGCCAGCACAGCTTTTTTTTCAGGATGTTGGTATCATTTTAAGATACTGTTAAACAAAGCCTTCCAGATCTTTGTCACTTTATTCCCTCCTAGTTTCCAAACTTCCACAGGAATACCATCCACTCCTGGAAACATTCCTGCAAGTTGGTTGTACATCAATGTTTTTATCTAACCTCCTCTTGACTATGAATTACTGAGCATCATCTACCTCTAACTTTGATATATTTAAGTCTTCCATAAATACTTCCATTTGTGCTCCTTCCCGAGTCCCACATTTCTCTACTTTATAGAAATCTTTATAAAATTTCTGAAATATCTCTGAAGCATCCACAGGATCTCTGGATATTTTTCTCGTTATAGGCTTCCTAAGTATGGCAACAGCCCTTTATTTCTGTTGCCTAAGTTGTCATGTTAAAAGTTTTTGTGATCTGGAATTATAATCAAAAAACAGTTGCCTAACAATCATTCTCAGCTCATACATACTATCTAGGCACTCACTTATTTTCTCTTTAGCACAATACGGTTGTCTCTCTTCATGTTCTGTGAGACTCCCCTTATTCTGTAATACTTTAATCTTTATAAGTCCTTCTAAATAATTCTTCTTACTTCTTAACCATCTTTTTCTTTTATTTCTCCCGTTTTTAAACTCCACTTTCACTTTATCCCTCTTACTAGCTATAACTTCTAAAGTGTTTTCCGTCTTCCTTAACACCCAAATAATTTCAACTTCCAACTAGGTAGCTCCTACCTAGACTAGCCTCTGCACTTGGACTCCTTCTATCCCCATATCTACTACTTTCCTCCTTTTCCCTCTCCTCCCACTATCCTCTCTGTTATAGACCTTTGTATGTGCTACCTTTTCTGTCCTTTCTAAATTACTACTCCTGCTTTTCGTAACAATATGGGATTAGGAATTCTAAACAGTATTTAGTATTTTAAGTATTAGACATTTTCTGTAAAAATGATGTAATTTATGAACTGTACACTTCTGTAAAAATGCTTCTGTATTGTTAATATCCTGCATTCAATTAGTTCTTAGATCCTTATAAGCTGTATCTTATAGTAATTGATTTTATGTAATGTACCAGTATATAGTGGAGTTTTTCTCCTCGGGCCTCTGCTGAAAATGGACATGTATCCAGCCAGACTAGCCCGGTCAACAAATGTAAAATAAAAATAAAAATAAATAAATAAAATTCTCCTTACAACAGGTAGGTGGGGAAGCACTTATCTACATCATAACTACAAATGTGCCAGTTTGCTAGTTTAGGTACAATAAGTTGAAATTAGAAGAGCTGCTGAAAGGATGTCTCTCCTCCAACATCTCTAATGCAAGGACTTCATACAACTCTACTGGCTGATGTGGAGTCCCTCTCAGTAGTGACCACTTTGCTGTAGTGTGAAGCAGGCAACTTGAGCTTCCCAAACTGTCAAAAAAGCATCCATCATTTGAACCTATAAAAAGTGTACATCAGCAGGAAAGGGATACCCCTGGAAACTGACAGGAACTGCCCAACAGTATAGGGCCTAGAATCAGGGATCTAACATCAAGAGAAGATCTATTTGTCCCATGTGGATCTGAAGCAACTGACAGCACAAGACCAATGAAACACATACATCCTTTGGTCTTCAAACCTTCTTCTTCTTTCGGCTTTTCCCGTTTAGGGGTCGCCACAGAGAATCACCTTGTCCGCTCATGATTGGCAGTGGAGTTTTTACAGTGTTGAGTTGCCAGCCCGGCACCCAACCTTCCACAGAAGGCGCACGCACTCACACCTAGGGCCAATTTAGAGTGTCCAATCCACCTACAGCATGTCTTTGGGATGTCGGAGGAAACCCACGCAACCACAGGGAGGACATTCAGACTCCGTAAAGAAGGCACCTCGGTCGAGGATCGAACAGGAGAACCTCTTGCTGTGAGGCAGCAACGCTAACCACTGCATCACCATGGCCGCCCCTTTGGTCTTCAAACCATACAATAAAAATCACTGCAGACATCAGTCCTGGAGGTGCAGGGTGCCCAAGACTGAACTTTTAAGTGCATTCTGACACACACTGTCAAATTCACTACTTCTTGACTCTTCATATAAGCATGAATGACTGATATGACTGACCCTGGAAAGTGTGAAGCCAGCTCTGCATCAATGAAGGCAATCCTCACACAAGAAGAGACACTGGACTTCTCACAGCTTACTCCACTCCTAGGGACTGCAACCATGGAAACAACCACTCCAATGATATCACCAGAGAATCAGTAACATGCCTACAACATGACAGACACTAAGGAAAGGGTATAAACTGTGTTCTGCAAAACTCTCTTCACAAAGACTATCATCTTCATAAAAAGCTTTTATGTTTAAATCTGATTTTAAACATGTAATGATAAATATGTTAATACGTGGTACTAAAAATGGTGTGAAGCCAAGGTGAACTCTGGAGACCTCGTGTAGATTCCTGTTGGTGATGTACTACAAAACATCTATCCTCCCAAAAATAATCCGTGTGTCCTGCAGAAGTGACAACATGGCTACTACAGAATCATTAACTGTAACCTAACACACATGTGGACAGTGAAAAGTACAGTTGTGTACACTTACCATAAATGTAGATGTTCGAGTGTATTCACTGTTGCAGTCATTACATTTAGGTTATCTGCTGGCAGTAGCCCTCAGTCGGCCTGATTAACAAAGTCTTGGGTCCTGTGTCGGCTGCTGTCCCTTCTTCCATGACGTCAGGGCTATAAAACATGCAGCAGATGCCATTACATCAGTTTTCTTGCCCCAGATGTCAGGTGCCCCCTAATGGGAAGCAATTAAATCTATAATACAATATATACCTCCAACAAAAAAGCAAATATACCAAAAAGCTTTTTGAGCATAGTATGTCAGAGCAGAGATATAGCCAAAAAAAGAAAGGGGGCTGGAAGGAGGGTAACCAGGACTGCAACAGTGAATACACTCGAACATCTACATTTATGGTAAGTGCACACAACTGTACTATGTTCTTCGTGTTTCACTGTTGCAGTCATTACATTTGGGTAGATTCCCAAAGCTAAGGTTGGGAGGAGGAATTTAAATAGAATTAGGACCAGCTATAAGGCCCGCAAGACTGCAGTGGCAAAACTAGCTCTGGATTTAGAGGAAACTGGCAAATGATAAAGCTTGGTGAAAGTATGTACAGAACTCCAGGTAACAGCTTCTAGGATGTCCCTTGTAGGGACGCCCCTAAGAAAGGCTGTAGAGGTAGATGCAGCCCTGGTTGAATAGGGTCTGATGCCCTGTGGGATAGGTTTGCCATGATGCTTATAGCAGAAATGAATGCAGTGGCCTATCCATTTTGAAATGGTTTGCTTTGAAATAGCTTTCCCCTCTGTCCCTGCAGCAAATGCCACCAACAGTTGTTCAGATTTCCTTTGAGGTTTAATCCTGTCCAAGTAAAATCTAAGTTGTCTGTGCACATCTAAGGAGTGCAGTATCCATTCCCCTTTGTTCTGTGGGTTAGAAAAGAAGATAGGCAAATGAATGGACTGATTAAGAGCCACACTGGATACCACCTTGGGCATGAAGGAGGGATTGGTTCTGAGGGACATCCTGTCCGCATGAAAGATGATGAAAGGCTCCACTGCCATAAGGGCCTGTAATTCAGATACCCTTCTTGCAGAAGTGATTGGTAAAAGGAAAGCGGTTTTCCAGGAAAGGAATTTTAAATCTGCAGTAGCAGCGGGCTCGAAAGGAGGAAGAGTGAGTTTCTTCATGACAAAGTTAAGGTCCCGGGCCGGAGTTGGAGCTCTCCTGGGGGCCTTAAATTTTTGGCCCCTCTGAGGAACTGCTTGAGCAGTGGGTGAGAGAAGAGGGGAGACTCTGAGCTATAATGAGCTGAAATGGCTGAGGCATGAATTTTGATGAAGGAAAAGGACAAGCCCTTATGAAGCATCTCGGTCAAATATTGTAGAATCTGAGGTAAACTGGGCACTGCTGTGCTCGTCCGTTGAGATCAGTTCCAGGTACAAAATCTTTTCCATTTTGCAGCATAAGATTTTCTAGTACTAGGCCTCCTAGCCTCTAAAATGATATCCATCACTGATTTACTGAGAGGTGGTAAAGGCGAGATTAGGTAATTAGCCAGGCTGCTAGGTTCAGGGTTTCCAGCTGAGGGTGCAGATTCTGCTTCTCCTGCTGAAACAACAGGGAAGGAGTCTGAGGCAGGTGCCATGGGGCCAAGTGTGACACTGCAGAGGAGGGGGTTCACCAGTGTTGGCGTGGCCAATCTGGTGCAATTAAAATCGTCCTTGGCTTGTCCTGTTTGATCTTTAGAAGTACCCTGGAGAGCAGAGGCAGAGGAGGAAAGGCATAAACTGATATTTTTTTGCAGCTGAAGGATAGAGCATTCACTTTCCAAGCTAGTTTGTGGGGAATCCTTGTGCAAAATTCGTCCAATTGATGGTTCTGGGGGGAGGCAAACAGATCTGTATCTAGGCTCCCCCATTTCCTTGTCAACATGTTGAAAATCCTTGGTCCCAGTTTCCACTCGTGTGGGTCCATGAGGTTTCTGCTTAGTCCAGCTGCCAGTGTATTTAGTTTTCCTGGCAAGAATTGAGCTTGTAGATTTACTTGGTAGCTCAAAGCCGTGTTCCACAATGCCATGGCTAGTCTGCAGAGGGGGTAAGAGTGTGTACCCCCCTGCTTATGTACCACATGACAGTTGGTGTTGTTCGTCTTTACCATTAGATGTCCTGGAAGAATGTGGTCCTTGAAGGCTGTCAGAGCATTCTGTACAGCTAACATTTCCTTTTGATTTATGTGTAGGTGCATTTGACTTGGGTTCCACTTCCCTGGCAGGTGAGCCCCCCATGCAAAGTCTGATGCATCTCTTGTTAAGGTTTGGGTATCAGGGGGTACTGTGAATGGTAGTCCCTTGTTTTGGTGGCAGGCCTCTGCCCACCAAAGGAACTCTAGGCATAGGCAAGGTATGATAGTAATCATAGCTTCTAGATCCTGTGAATGTGGAAATCATAGGCTTTTGAGATACCATTGCAGTTTCCTCATATGCAGCCTTGCATATGGAATTAGAAGAATGCAGGAGGCCATGAACCTCAAGGCTTACAGTATTTGCCTTGCAGATAACTGGGTTTTTGTGGCCACTTGTTTGAAGTAGGTTGTCAAATGAGTTTGTTTCTCTGGCGTGGGGAAAGTCATCTGGGAAGTTAAATTCAAGCTTGCTCCCAGGAATATAATTTGATGACAGGGTACCAGGTGTGATTTCTTTTCGTTTATGGTGTACCCCAGACAAGTCAGTACCCTTTGAACAAAGGTCAGATGATTCAAAAGTATGTTCTGGTTTTCTGCCTGAATTAGACAATTGTCCAGGTATGGATATATTTGAATATTTCTTTGCCTGCAGAATGCAATGACTGGAGCAAGGCACTTTGTGAATACCCTGGCGCAGTTGATAAGCCAAAGGGCAGTGCAGAAAACTGATAGTGCATGTAGCCTGTTTTGAAGCGTAGGTATCTTCTGCAAGACTCCCTGATAGGGATGTGCAGGTATGCTTCTTTTATGTCTAGTGTTGCCAAACATGCATCTTTGCCTAGCATAAGAAGCAGCTGGTGAAGAGTCAGCATCTTGAATTTTGGAATCACCAGAAAGGTATTTAGAGTAGAAAGGTCCAGGACAGGACTCCACGTATTGCCTTTTCTGGGTACCAGAAAAAGTCTCGAATACAAACCTTGTCCCTTTTCCTCTTCTGGTACCAACTGAATACCCCCATGCTTAAGAGAGACAGTACTGGATTTTGGGCCTCTGCCCACTGATTTGGGGGTAGATCTGGCCAACGGCTTGGTGTTGGTAAGGTATGGAAGTGAAATCTGTATCCTTAGGACACTATATTTAAAACTCATTTGTCCTGGGTAATGAGTTCCCAGTTTCTGGCCTGCAGACCAATCTTTCTGCCTAAAGGAGTATTCAGTTGGGAAGTGCTTGGAAGTTTTAAAAGCAAGTCATTGAGACAGTTTTCCATAGGGGGAGTCTTACTACTCCCTGATTTGGGTGCAGAAACCCCCCACTGCTTAGTCTTGTGTGTCCCCTGGGACTGAAACCTGGGGTTTCTGCTGTGTCTGGGTTTGGCTTGAGATGACCTGGAAGGGGCTGGAAAGGACCAATTCTTAGAGGGCCAGTGCCTACTAAATCTAGGAGGCTGAACTTTTAAGAAATCTTTAACAGTTTGCATAGATTTAGCTTCATCTTCCATCTTTTTAAGAACTTCCTCAGTCTTGTTGCCAAACAGGCGGTCCTGATTTAAAGGAGCATCCAACAATTTAGCTTTAACATGATCAGGCAAAGATTGCTTCTTAAGCCAAGGATGCCTTCTGAGCACAGACCCAGTAATAGCAGCCCTGCAAGAGGCCTCTAAAGAATCAAATCCAGATTGCAAAGTATGTTTTCCAACCTGTTCAGCAGAATGCATTAAATCCTGTAATTCTTTATTTTCCGCACAGTCAGGAATCAACATAATTTTCTGTTTAAGCAATCCAATAACATGTTGCTGATACTTTAACATATGGAACCGGCAGTTTAAAGCCCTAATAGCCAAGGTTGCAGAAGTGTAAAACTTCTTACCCCATCTATCCAGCGCCCTGGAGTCTCTATCAGAAGGGGTAGGATTTTTAGCAGAAGAAGCCTTAATGCCCTTGGGTCCCTGTGAAATAGTCTCGGGATCCACAATAGGATTTTTAAAAAAGGAACTTGTGTGAATCAGGAACCCTGTAATATCTGTCAGGTTTTCTGGGAGCAGGAGGCAAACAACTGGGGGCCAAACTAGATTCCGAAAAATCATCATCAACAATGTCTAGTACAGGAGGAATAGCTAAAGGCCTATGCTGAGGCAGGAGTACGAAATCCCTAAGCCTCTTTTTTGAATCAGAAAAATCCTGGCTTTCCCAGTGGAAATGCTCCCTTAGAGTATGTAAGGTTTCACCAAAAGAAAAATCCTCTGGAGGGGAAGCAGAGGAAATAGAGTCTTCTGTATCAGAATCCTCATAAGTAGATAAGGGCATATCCAGATCATCAGAAGAATCAGAAAAATCAAAATCCTGGTCAGAAGATTCATAAACAAATTCAGTCTTAGGTCTCTTAGAAGGGGGAGGTTGGCTTCCCCTGATTAGAGTTAGAAGATCTTCAGCCATTCTTATCCTTTGTTTTTTAGGCATAGAAGCCTGAGCATGCGGCCTAGGCGTCTTTTTTTTTAGGCATGGTTCGAGATTTAGGCCTAAATGAAGAAGGAGGTGTCGGTTTAATATGCAAGTCCGTAGGCCTGACTACACCCTCAGAAGCTGGTGCCTGTACAGCGGCTCCAGACCCATCCAAGGTAGAGACATCCGCGGGTTCCATAGTTGAAGCATCTCGCAGCACACCGGACTCCGAATGGGTCTCAGTAGAGGCCTACGAATCAGAAGTAGCGGGTATCAGGGGCTGTGAAAGCACCTCACTGAGTACCAGCGAACTGGCGACTGGCTTAGGAGAAGCATCGTTGGCAATTTTGGACCTCGGCGGCCTGTCTCTGTCTTTATCTTTGCGTTTTTTCGAAATCCCGGTAGTCGGATGACTAACCGATGACATTTCTGGATAATTAAACTGAGAACCAAAAGGATTTAAAGGCAAAAATATACCAACGACAGATAGTGCACTGATTAAATAAAGCAAAAAAGCGATAGCAAGGAACGTCGTGGTAAGGGCCTAGGCAAGGAATACAGTACAAATGAAAATCTTTATGAGGTATTTGCTTTCCACAAGTAATGCAATTATTAACTTTTACTGCCATCCGTAAGGAGCAAGAGAAAGTTTCCCCAATGGGGTACTTACCTTTAGTTGAAGACTTCGGTTCTGAAACTCGAAAACGAAACTTTCAGGAGTCGGCCGACTGGCACTTGCGAACTGCTTCTGCTTTGGGCACTGCACGGCAAGAAAGACTGATGTACTGGCGCTGGCTGCATGTTTTATACCCGATGACCTTACATCATGGAAGAAGGGACAGCAACCGACGCAGGACCCAAGACTTTGTTAATCTGGCCGACTGAGGGCTACTGCAAGCAGATAACCCAAATGCAATGACTGCAAAAGTGAAACACGAAGAACATCTACAGACATCAAGAACAAGACTGAAGTCACAATTTCACTTTAAAACTAAGTAGAGGAAGAAGTAAAATTTCTGGCCTCATTTTGAATAACAAAACCTCCTTATAACCCAGAACTAGTTTCTTTCTGATCAGGAAAAGACAACCTGACCCCCCCCCCCACACACACACACACACACACACACACACACTAGGGTCAAAGAAAAAAAACTTCTCCAAAGCTGATAACTTCCTAAGGGAAGGTATAAAAAGCTTCACAGCTCTCTCCCTCTCAACAGAAACTGGAAAATATGTCCAAACCTGCACCAAAGTACTATATGAGCATTTATATAGCTGCATGGAGTCAAGAATACCACCAGACAGGACAAAATCCTCCTCCTCAAGGAAGAGTAAACCTGTTTGGTGGACATCTACAATAAATAAATTCTATAATAAAAGGAAAAAATTGCCGTCCAGGACCAAGAAGGAGCAGGTGTCTAAATGGAAGAAATCTCTCCTTAGCCTGAACAAGTAAATAAGAGCACTAGTGAAATCCTACAAAGCAAACAAAGTCCAAACTGGCAACATCTGCTCAAGACAATCATAAGGCTTTGTTCACATATGTCCGCAATCTCAAGGGAAGCACCCAGATCTGCTCAGAACTGGTGGTCAAGGACACCACATACATAAACCCTGTAGATATAGCCAACCTGCTGGCAGACAGGTTCAGTGAACACTCCTCTGTCCCTCCCAATAGTAAAACAAGACATCCCCAGTACCTGCCCCCCTCCCCTTATCTCTAGGGAGCAAGCCATCACTGCCCTCTCAAAGGCAATAAATATAGCCTCCATACATCCCACTCTGCATCCTACATTAACTCAGGCAGGAGCTTGCAGCACCATTAGGCACCCCACTCAACCAAAGCCTGAGTACCAGCTTCATCCCAACCAAGTGGAGGACAGCTACTGTCATCCCTTTGCACAAAGGTAGTGTGTCCACCAATCCAGGAAATTACAGACCCATCAGCCTAACTACCTGATCTGCAAGGCCATGGAGCAGATTTTCATGGACCTCATTAACAAGGGCATTGGCAAACTCCAGACACTTGATCTCACACAGTTTGGTTTTGTCAAGGGGAGTCATGTCTGTTAAATTTTGCCGACTTCTTTGAGACAGTCACCAAGGCCAAAACTCTGTCAACTAGGCATCAATCCATATGTTACCAGATGGGTAGCAAACTGGCTCACTGACAGAACCCACCTAGTCAAAATAGGGGAAGCCACCTCAAGTAGTAGACCTGTAGCAAGCGGTGTACCCCAGGGATTGGTCTTGGGGCCTCTGCTGTTTTGGACATACTTCTCAGAGGTCAAAGAAGGCCAAATCTAGTGGGCTATGGCTGACCAAGTTTACACATGACTGCAAGCTGGATGCTGTCATCAATTCCCCTAGTAATGTGGACATCCTCCAAGAGGGTCTCACCCAAACAAATGACTGGTGCCAGAAACATGGCCTCAAACTGAATGCCAAAAAATGCATCATCATCCCTTTTGGGGAGAATGACGTCCCCACAAATCATCACATTGATAAGTCACTAAGCATGCAATCAGCCATGGGGGACTTGGGAACCCAGGATGATAGCAAAACTGACTTTTGACCACCATATTGCTTCTGCTGTACAGAAAGCTTTCTACATGGCTCACCTCATTAATAAGGGTATCTCATCCAGGGACAATGTGGTCATAAAATCCCTGTATTCTTCCCTTATAAGACCAATTACTGAATACAATGCCCCATTTGGCATGTACCACACAAAGCACATGCAGCAGCTAGAGAGGCCACAGAGATTCCTCACCCGGAGAATCCAGGGCCTCAAACATCTACCCTACACAGGCTAAAAGCCCTGTCCCTCTACTCAGTCTCCTACAGACTCCTTAGAGGTGACCTCTGGCATACAAAGCAATCTCAAACCCCGCCCTGATGGGACTGCTGCATATCCACAAGTCAAGCTCCACTTGAGTAACCCACACGCAAGACCTCAACCTGGTCTGAGACATCAATAGGAGTTGTTGGCGGGACAGATTTGTGTCCCAGAGATTCCCCCTTTTGTGGAATAGACTCCCTCTCCACATAAAGCAGAGTGCCTCATTAAACCTTTTTAAGCGCAACCTAAACAACTGGATAGGGAACAGGAAATACACCCCTGGGATTCCACCTATGTCCCTGCTGGATAGTGGCATAAGGTGCTGACTTGTTGGAACATGGGCTAAATTCTTGGCTAGGCTTGTAAGGGCCTCAGGGCCAATAGCCTAGTAACGTCCTATGATCCTATATGTAATGAAGGCCTTTCTGTACAATAGTGTGACAGCTCTATGATGCAGCCACTCATGAGTAAGTCAAGAACCAAACAGTCTCTGTGATGGCTCTGCAAACCTGGAATATGTAGGGAAATGCACCCCCTCCGGTGGATTTTTTTGTAGAGTAGACACGACTATGACTACTTGGGAGACTGGCAATACTCCTCGACTCTGAGAAGGCCTTCTCAGTGTGTTTGTGTGTGCGTGTGGGCGGGGGGTTACCTTTCATGGGAACAGGCCTGGCCTAGATCAAGGATCAGGAGTGGGGGAGTTACAGTGACCCTCCACCATGGCTAGGGCTGCTATTGCTCCAAGAGGACCTCAATCAAGTCCTGAAAGACCTGCTCAAACAGGACCTCTTCATGGGATGAGGCATTGAGGAAGGCCTGCTTTAGCTCATCCCTACAGCAAGACATCTTCTGGTCCACTTATCTTTACAAGCCCACAAATGAGGCTGTTATCTAGCCACATTATCACTGCATTCAAAAATTGTAGAACAACATGCAAAAACACAATTTGATACAGCCAATGTAAGGATCTTAACCAACTCTTCCTTAACTACACAGACAAAAAAAATACTGAAAGTTTTTCCAGTGTCAGTTGTTAACTAAGGATTGATACATGGATAGGTGAAACAGATAGCTAGGCCAGGAAACTTTTTTTTTGTCCACTGTGTCCCATACTTTATACTCCTTATAAAGTGATAAGGTGAAAAGGACCTATGGTCTCTAGGACCAATGTTCAACTGCAGATTTTACAAAGGAGTAAAACCTAAGATGCATACAATGGCTATCACTTCACTCAGCTGGCAAGATGTAGACTCCACACATTTTCTTGAAAGTCAGGGTAGCAGCATCCAGTTGATTTCAAGCTATAAATACGGTGCCCTTGATTACTGGCTCCTAAGGTGGGATGACCAAAGGCTACTCCAACACATATTTCACTCAGATGTTTCTGGGGAAAGCAAAGGGAACAAAAGAAAGTCCATAAAGGGCTTTATCAAACTGAGCTCTTCCTCACAGTGTAAAGTCCTTGACAAGTGCGACAGGGAGGGAAGGATTTAGTGTCATTGTCCATTTATATACAAGAGCCCTAGGTTTCTGAGACCCCTTTTTTCTGGTCACGAGGTGATGGGAATCTTCCCATAATCTTAACTGTGAGAAAACAGCGTCAACCTTCCTAGATATGGGCCAGGTCGAACAAGTGATGAGCAAGTAAAATATGTCAGGAATGGGGCACTGGCACACTAAGATATACTAGTTTAAGGGGGCTTGGGGACTAGAAACGACTGGTATTCGCATCAACCTATACTTCTTAAAAATGCACTTCTGCACTTGCAAGGAAGGACTTTGAAAGCTATCAAACAGCTGTCCTGGGAATCCTAGTTTGGAAAGCACTACAGAACAGACATAAATCTGGTCATCATCCACTGCATGAACTGGAGAAAGCTTCAGGAAAAACAATCAGTTGCAACTACTACCACTCAATGGGTCATGGTGGTATGCACTCAAGAAGTTAGTTGGGACAGGTGCATATCTTGCAACTTTGTTGTCCACTGAAGAAAGTACAGTTGTGTACACTTACCATAAATGTAGATGTTCGAGTGTATTCACTGTTGGGATATCTGCTTGCAGATAGCCCTCACGTGGCCTGATTATCAAAGTCTTGGGTCCTGCGTCGGTTGCTGTCTCATCTTCCATGACGTCAGGTAGTCAGGGGTATAAAGCATGCAGCCGATGCCATTTTATCTGTTTTTCTTACCCCAGATGTCAGGTGCCCCCATAATGAGAAGCAATTACATACAAGGTTACACCTCCAACAAAAAGCAAATACACCAGAAAAGCTTTAAACATAGTAAACAAGAATAGAGATATAGTCAATAGAAGTCAGGGGGCTGGAGGGACTGTGACCAGGACTGCAACAGTGAATACACTCGAACATCTACATTTATGGCAAGTGTAAACAACTGTACTATGTTCTTCGTGTTTCACTGTTGCAGTCATCACATTTGGGTAGATTCCCAAAGCTAAGGATGGGAGAAGGTAATTATATAGCATTAGGACCAGCTATAAGGCCCTGCAAGATGGCAGTGGCAAAGCCAGCTCTGGATTTAGAAAAAATTGGCAAGTGGTAATGCTTGGTGAAGGTATGTACACAACTCCAGGTAGCAGCTTCTAGGATGTGCCTGGTAGGGACACCTCTGAGAAAGGCTGTAGAGGTAGATGCAGCCCTGGTGGAATGAAGTCTTATCCCCAGTGGGGTAGGTTTTCCATGGTGCTTATAGAAGAAATTAATGCAATGGCCTACCCACTTAGAAATTGTTTGCTTAGAAATGACCTTCCCCTCTGCCTTGCAGCAAACGCAACCAGCAGCTGTTCAGATTTCCTGAGAGATTTAGTCCTGTCCAACTAAAATCTAAGTTGTCTGTGCACGTCCAAGGAGTGCAGCATTCATTCCCCTTTGTTCTATGGATTAGAAAAGAAGGTTGGCAAATACCACCTTGGGCATAAAGGAATGATTGGTCCTGAGGGCTTGTAATTCAGGCACTCTTCTTGCTGAAGTGATGGCTAGAAGGAAGCCTGTTTTCCAAGAAAGGAATTTCAACTCTGCATTTGCAGCTGGCTCAAAGGGAGGCAGAGTGAGCTTTTCCAATACATAGTTAAGGTCCCAGGCTGGAGTAGGGGTTCTCTTGGGTGGTCATAGGTTTTTGGCCCCTCTGAGGAATTGCTTCAGCAATGGATGAGAGAAGAGGGGTGGCTCTGTATTATAATGTGCTGAAATGGTCGAGGCATGAATTCTGATGGAAGAAAAGGAAAGGCCCTTGTGAAGCATCTCAGTTAAGTATTAAAGAATATGAGGTAAGTTGGGCACTGTTGTGCCTATCCCCTGAGTTTGGCTCCAGGAACAGAATCTTTTCCATTTTTCAGCATAGGATTTTCTAGTACTAGACCTCCTTGCCTTCAGAATGACATCCATCACTTGATTACTGAGGGATGGTAACAGAGAGATCAGGTAATTAGCCAGGCTGCAAAGTTCAGAGTTTGAAGTTGTGGGTGCAGAATCTGGCCCTCCTGCTGGGACAGCAAGGCAGGGGTCTGAGGCAGGTGCCATGGTTCCACCAATGACACACTGTGCAAAAGGGGGAACCAGTGTTGGTGTGGCCAGGCTGGTGCAATCAGTACAGTCTTTGGTTTGTCCTGTTTGATCTTTAGTAGCACTTTGGAGAGGAGAGGCAGAGGGGGGAAAGACATAAACTGATAGGTTTATGAAGGAAAGGGCATCTACTTTCCAAGCTTGGCTGTGGGGAGTCCTTGTGCAGAATTTGTCTAATTGGTAGTTCTGAGGGGAGGCTAACAGGTCTATCTCTGGGCTCCCCCCATTTGTTTCTCAACATGTTGAATATCTTTGGTTCCAGTTTCCACTCGTGTGGGTCCATGAGATTTCTGCTTAGGTCGTCTGCCAATGTATTTAGCTTGCCTGGCAGGAATTGAGCTTGTAGTTATACTTGGTAGCTCAAGGCTGTGGTCCACAGAGCCATGGCTAGTCTGCAGAGAGGGTATGAGTGGGTTCCCCCCTGCTTGTTTATGTACCACATAACCGTGGTGTTGTCCGTCTTTACCAATAATTGTCCTAGAAGAATGTGGTCCTTGAAGGCTGTCAGAGCATTCTGTACAGCTAACATTTCTTTTTGATTGATATGAAGGTTCATTTGACTAGGGTTCCATTTGCCCTGAATGCACCACCCTGCCAAGTGAGCCCTCCATGCATAATCTGATGCGTCTGTTGTTAGGGTTTGGGCGGCAGGGGGTAGAGTGAATGGCAGTCCCTTGTTTAGGTGGCAGGCCTCTGCCCACCAAAGGAACTCTATCTTTAGACAAGGTATGATAGGAATCATTGACTCTAGGTCCTGAGAATGTTGACACCATAGGCATTTTAGATACCACTGTAGTTTTCTCATATGCAGTCTTGCATATGTTATTAGTACAATGCAAGATGCCATGAACCCCAGGGCTTGTAGTATTTTCCTTGCAGATAGCTGGGTCTTTGTGGCCAGTAGTTTGAAGTAGGCTGTCGAACTTGTTTCTCTTGTGTGAGGTAGGCCATCTGGGAAGTTGTATTCAAGCTTGCTCCAAGGAATATAATTTTTTGGCAAGGTACTAGATGTGATTTCTTTTCATTTATAGTGTACCCCAGAGAAATTAGCAATTTCTTTACAAATGCCAGATGATTTAACAGCATGCCTTGGCTTTCTGCATGAATTAGACAATCGTCCGGGTATGGATATATTGAATATTTCTTTGCCTGCAAAATGCAATGACTGGAGCTAGGCACTTTGTGAATACTCTGGGCACAGTAGATAAGCCAAAGGGCAGTGCAGAGAAAGTACAGTTGTATACACTTACCATAAATGTAGATGTTCCAGTGTATTCACTGTTGCAGTCATTACATTTGTGTAATCTGCTGGCAGGTTGCCCTCAGTCGGCCTGAATAACAAAGTCTTGGGTCCTGCGTCGGTTGCTGTCTCCTCTTCCATGATGTCAGGCCGTCAGGGGTATAAAATATGCAGCAGACGCCATTTTAATCAGTTTTTCTTGCCCCAGATGTCAGGTGCTCCCCAAATGTGGAGCAAAAATATATATATAAAACTGTAAATATATAAATGCATTTTAGAAACATAACATTTACCTTCAACTAAAAGCAAATATACCACAAAGGCTTTTGAATATAGTGAAGGAAAGAAAAGTTATAGAAAGGAGGCTGGCGGGTGGGTAATCCGGACTGCAACAGTGAATACACTCGAACATCTACATTTATGGTAAGTGTACACAACTGTACTATGTTCTTCGTGTTTCACTGCTGCAGTCATTACATTTGGGTAGAATCCCAAAGCTATGGTTGGGAGGATGGAGCTAAACAGCATTAGGAGCAGCTATAAGGCCCTGCAGGACTGCAGTGGCAAAGCCTGCCCTGGATTTGGAAAAGAGAGGTAAATGGTAATTGCTTTGTGAACGTATGAACTGAGCTCCAAGTAGCAGCTTCTAGAATGTTTCTGGTAGGGACTCCTCTGAGAAAAGCTGCTGAAGTACAGACAGCCCTGGTGGAATGGGATCTGATCCCCTTGGGCACAGGTTTACCATGGCGCAAGTAGCAGAAACGAATGCAATGGCTTATCCATTTAGAAATAGTCTGCTTTGATACAGCCTTCCCCTCTGATCCTGCAGCAAATGCCACCAGTAGCTGCTCAGACTTTCTTAAAGATTTTGTCCTGTTTAAGTACAATCTTAGTTGTCTGTGTACATCCAATGAATGCAGAATCCGCTCCCCCTTGTTCTGCGGATTTGGGAAGAAAGTTGTCAGGTGAATGGTCTGGTTAAGAGCCACATTGGATACCACCTTAGGCATAAAAGAAGGATTGGTCTGGAAGGCCACCCTGTCCGGGTAAAAAATAATTTTAGGCTCCACTGCCATGAGAGCCTGTAATTCTGAAACCCTTCTAGCTGAAGTGACTGCCAAAAGAAAAGCGGTCTTTCAAGAAAGAAATTTTATATCCGCAGTAGCTGCTGGTTCAAAAGGAGGTAGGGTGAGTTTTTCCAGCACAAAATGGCACTCTCCTGGGAGGTCTTAAATTTTTGGCCCCTCTGAGGTACTGTTTTAGCAGGGGATGAGAAAAGTGGGGAGGCTGTGTGTGTAATGAGCCGAGATGGCAGAGGCATGGATTTTTATTAAAGAAAAAGATAGGCCCTTGTCAAGCATCTCAGTTAAGTATTGCAAAATCTGAGGACTATTGGGCTTTGCTGTGTCTACTCCTTGTGCTTGGTTCCAATCACAGAATCTCTTCCATTTATCAGCATAAGACTTTCTAGTACTAGGCCTTCTGGCTTCCAAAATGACATCCATCACAGGTTTACTAAGAGATGTGGTTGGTAAAATTAGTTGATTAGCCGCGCTGCAAGATTCAAAGTTTCGAGCGGAGTGTGCAGAATTTGATAGTTCTGCTGAGACAATAGGTGAGATGTTTGAGGCGAGTACCACGGAGGAAGGTGTGACATATTCCTTAGAAGCAGGTACCAGTATTGGCAAGGCCAGTCCGGAGCAATTAGAATAATTTTTGTTTTTTTCCTGTCTGACTTTAGACCTTGGAGAGTAGAGGCAGAGGGGGAAAGGCATAAACCGATAGGTTTTTCCAGCTGAAAGATGGAGCATCCACTTGCCATGATTTTTTGTGATGAGTTCTTGTGCAGAATTTGTCCAACTGATAGTTTTGGGGAGAGGCAAATAGATCTATGTCTGGGCTTCCCCATTTTTGTGTTAACTTGCTGAAGATTTGTGGATCCAGTTTCCAATCGTGCGGGTCCATAAGATTTCTGCTTAGGTCTACCAGAGTATTTTGCTTTTCTGGCAGGAATTGAGCTTGAAGATGTATTTGGTAAGTCAAGGTTGTGTTCCACAAGGCCATGGCTAGTCTGCAAAGGGGGTAGGAGTGGGTAACCCCCTACTTGTTTATGTACCACATAACTGTGGTGTTGTCCGCCTTTATCAATAGTTGTCCAGGATGAAGCAAGTCCTTGAAGGCTGTCAGAGCATTCTGAACTGCTACCATTTCTTTCTGGTTGATATGTAGATGCATTTGGTTTGGGCTCCATGTGCCCTGAATGCATCTCCCTGCCAGGTGGGCCCCCCAACCATAGTCTGATGCATCTTTAGTTAGGATTTGGGTGGCAGGAGGTAGAATAAATGACAGTCCCTTGTTTTGGTGACATGTCTCTGCCCACCAAAGAAACTCCTGCTGCAGGCAGGGAATGAGAGGAAACATTGTTTCCAGGATGTGACAATGTTGACTCCATAAGCTTTTTAGGTACCATTGAAGTTTCCTCATATGCAGTCTTGCATATGGAATTAGTAGAATGCAAGATGCCATGAATCCCAAAGCCTGCAGAATTTGTCTTGCAAACAGCTGGGTTTTTGTTGCCATTTGTTTGAAGCATGCTGTCAATTGCATTTGTTTGTCTGGCATGAGGTAAGCCATCTGGGCAGTTGCATTCAAGCTTGCACCCAGGAATGTAATTATTTGAGAGGGTACCAGTTGTGATTTCTTTTCGTTTATGGTGTACCCTAGGCATGCTAGAAGCCTTTTCACAAATGCCAGATGTTGAAGAAGAGTGTCCTTGTCCTCTGCCTGAATGAGACAATCATCCAGATAAGGATAACTTTGAATGTTTCTTTGTCTGCAGAATGCAATTACTGGTGCCAGGCACTTTGTAAAGACCCAGGGCGCAGAAGATAAGCCAAAGGGCAGGAGAATTGGTAATGCAAAATGCCTGCTTTGAAGTGGAGGTATCTTATGCAAGATTCCCTTACTGGGATATGCAGGTATGCCTCTTTAAGTCTAGAGTTACCAACCAGGCATTCTTGCCTAGCATAGGAAGCAGATGTTGTAAAGTCAGCATTTTCAATTTTGGAATGTCCAGGAACGTGTTCAGAATTGATAAATCCAGAATTGGGCGCCGTGATTTGTCTTTTCTGGTTACCAGGAAAAGCCTTGAATAAAATCCTTGTCCTATTTCCTTTTCTGGTACTGGTTGAATAGTCCCCATATCCATGAGGGGCTTGACTTGTTTCTGGGCCTCTGCCCACTGGCTTGGTGGCAGATCTGACCATCCATTTGGAATTGCCAACGTGTGGAAATGAATTCTGTACCCCTGGGATACTATGCTTAATACCCACTTGCCCTGGGTAATTAAATGCCAATTTTGAGCATGAAGTGCTAGTTTTCCCCCCAAGGGGGCTGCCAAAAGGTAAGTGCTTGGAGATGGTAGAGGAACGTCATTGAGACTGCTTACTGTAGGGCTGTACTTTGTTACCTCCAGATTTGGAGGTGGAGGCACCCCATTGCTTTGACCTGTAAGATCCCTGTGATTTATATCTGGAGCCTTTGGAGCACCTGGGTTTGCCCGGAGTGGCTCTGTTGGACACAGGAAAGGACCATTTCTTAGTAGGCCGGTGCCTACTGAACCTGGGTGGTTGCACTTGCAAGAAATCTTTTACAGTTTGCATAGATTTAGCTTTGTCTTCCACTTTCTTTAAAACCTCTTCTGCCTTATTACCAAACAGACTATCATGCTGTAAAGGGGCATCCAACAATTTAGCTTTAACATGATCAGGCAGATTTTGCTCCTTGAGCCAGGCATGCTTCTTATCACAGATAAAGTTACTGCGGCTCTGCAGGAGGCCTCCAAGGAATCAAAACCACATTGCAAAGTATGCTTTCCAACCTGTTCTGCTGAATGCAATAAATCCTGCAACTCTATTTTCCACACAATCAAAAATCAACATCAATTTCAGTTTTAGTAAGCCCATAACATGCTGTTGATATTTAAGCATATGAAACTGGCAGTTTAAAGCCCTGTTTGCCAAGGATGCAGACGTATAAACCTTCTTACCCCATCTATCCAGCGCCCTGGAATCTCTATCAGAAGGGGTAGGATTTTTGGCTGTAGAAGCCTTAACACCCTTGGGACCCTGGGAAATAGTCTCAGAATCAGCAGCAGGATTTTTGAAAAGAAATTTGTGGGAGCCAGGAACCCTGTAATATCTGTCTGGCTTACTAGGAGCTGGAGGCAGGGAATCAGGAGCCATGCTTGATTCAGAGAACACATCATCAACAATGTCTAATACAGGAGGTATAGCCAAAGGCCTACGCTGAGGAAGAAGAAAAAAATCCCTAAGCCTATTTTTTGATTCTGAGAAGTCCTGACTCTCCCAGTGAAAATGTTTGCTTAAAGTATGCAAAGTCTCTCCAAAAGAGTAATCCGCAGGAGGAAATGCAGATGGGATGGATTCCTCTGCATCAGAATCCTCATATGGTGGAATAGAAAATTCTTGGTCAGAAGAGGAATCAGAAGAAATGGAAACCTGATCTGAAGATTCATAATCAGTGCCTTGCCTAGGCCTCTTAACAGGGAACTCCTGATCAAGGTAATTAAATCCTCAGCCATTTTGATCATTTGTTTTTTATGCATAGGGGCCTACGCACGTGGCTCATGCGTCAGTTTTGTAGACATAGAAGTTGATTTTGACCTTGTTTTTGAGGATGGCGTTGGTTTAATATAAAAATGTTGAGGCCTGAAAACACCCTCAGAAGCCGGTGCCTGCTCAGCGGCTCCGGACCCATCCAAGGGACAGACATCCGTGGGTTCAATACTTGCAGAATCTCGCGGCATACCGGACTCCGAATGGGTTTCGGTAGAGGCCTGCGACTCAAAAGTAGCGGGTATCAGGGGCTGTGAAAGCGCCTGAGTACCAAGCGAACCGGCGACTGGCTTAGGAGAAGCTTCATCGTCGGTTTTGGACCTCGGTCGGTCTCTTTTTCCGTGCGTTTTTTTGTGAATTCTGGAAGTTGGATTACTAACCGACAATATTTCAGGGTAGTTAAATCTTGAACCAAAATATTTAGAAGCAAAAATATATCGACGCTTAATAATGTGTTGGTTATATTTAGCACAAAACCGACAGCAAGGCATGTTGTGATCAGGGCCTAGGCAAGGGATACAGTACAAATGAAAATCCTTAAGAGGTATTTGCTTTCCACAATTAATGCAATTATTAACTTTTACTGACATCGGTAAGGAGCAAGAAAAAGTTTCCCCAATGGAGTACTTCGCTTTAGTTTGTAGACTTTGGTTCTGAAACTCGAAAATGAAAATTTCAGGAGTCGGCCGACCGGCACTTGCGAACTGCTTCTGCTTCGGGCACCGCGCAGCAAGAAAGACGGATTAAAATGGCATCGGCTGCATGTTTTATACTCCTGACATCATGGAAGAGGAGACAGCCACCGACGCAGGACCCAAGACTTTGTTATTCAGGCCGACTGAGGCAACCTGCCAGCAGATTACCCAAATGTAATGACTGCAACAGTGAAACACGAAGAACATCTGATAGTGCATGTAGCCTGCTCTGAAGCGTAGGTATCTTCTGCAAGATTCCCTTATTGGGATATGCAGGTAGGCTTCCTTTAAATCCAATATTGCCAACCAGTAATTTTCTCCCAGGATGGGAAGCAGCTGATGTAGAGTTAGTTAGCATTTTAAATTTTGGGATTTCCAAAAAAGTGTTTAGGATAGACAGGTACAGGATAGGACACCAGGAATTGTCTTTTCTGGGTACCAGAAAAAGTCTTAAATAGAAACCTTGCCCCCATTCTGCTTCTGGGACAGACTGAATAGCCCTGATGCTTAGAAGAGAGAGAACTTGCTTTTGAGCCTATGCCCTCTGGTTTGGGGGTAGGTCTGGTCAACAGTTTGGGGTTGGTAAGGAGTGGAAGTGGAATCTGTATCCTTGGGAAAGTATATTTAAAACCCATTTGTCTTGGGTAATGAGTTCCCAGTTTTTTGCATGCAGGGTGATCTTTCCCCCTAAAGGAACAGTCAGTTGAGCAGGGCTTGGAAGGTTTAAAGTTAAGTCATTGTGACAATTTACCATAGGGGGGTGTCTTACTACTCCCAGCTTTGGAAGTGGAAGCCCCCCACTGCTTAGGCCTGTAAGTACCTTGGGACTGAAGCCTGGGTGTTCTGCTGGTTCTGGGTTTGGACTGAGAAGGCCTGGAAGAGGCAGGAAAGGACCAATTCTTAGAAGGCCAATGCCTACTAAATCTGGGAGGCTGTACTTGCAGGAAAATCTTTAACAGTTTGCATATATTTAGCTTTTTCCTCCATCTTTTTAAGTACTACTTCTGCTTTGCTGCCAAACAGGCGGTCTTGGTTTAAGGGAGCATCCAGTAATTTAGCTTTAACATGATCTGGCAAAGATTGCTCCTTAAGCCAAGCATGTCTTCTAAGTACAGACCCAGTGACAGCAGCCCTGCAAGATGCCTCTAATGAATCAAAACCACATTGCAAAGTACGTTTTCCAACCTGCTCAGCAGAATGCATTAAATCCTGTAATTCTTTATTTTCAGCACAGTCAGGAATCAGCATAATTTTCTGTTTAAGCACTCCAATAATATGCTGCTGACACTTTAACATATGAAATTGGCAGTTTAAGGCCCTAATGGCCAAAGTTGCAGAAGTGTATACCTTCTTACCCCATCTATCCAGGGCCCTGGAATCTCTATCAGAGGGGGTAGAGTTTTTGGCAGTAGAAACCTTAATGCCTCTGTGTCCCTGTGAAATGGTCTCAGGATCCGCAGTAGGGTTCTTAAAGAGGAACTTGTGAGAGTCAGGTACCCTGTAATACCTGTCAGGTTTTCTGGGAGCTGGAGGTAAAGTGTCAGGGGCCAGGCTAGAGTCCGAGAAGGCATCATCTAAAATGCCCAGTATAGGAGTGATAGCTAAAGGTCTGTGTTGAGGTAGGAGTAAGAATTCCCTAAGCCTTTTTTGGAGTCAGAGTAATCCTGGTTTTCCCAGCAGAAATGCTCCCTAAGAGTATGCAAGGTTTCACCAAAAGAGAAATCCTCTGGAGGGGAAGCAGAGGGAATAGAGTCCTCTGCATCAGAATCCTCACAGGTAGATAAGGGCAACTCCTGGTCATCAGAGAAAACAGAAATTTCAAAATCCCAATCAGAAGAATCAGAAGGAAAATCAGTCCAAGATCTCTTAGAGGGAGAAGGGTGGCTTCCCCTGACTACAGTAATAAGGTCTTCAGCCATTCGATCATTTGTTTTTTAGGCATAGGGGCCTGGCCATGCGGACTGGGCTTCGGTTTTCTAGGCATGGATAGAGTTTTAGGCCTTGAAGAAGAAGATGGTGTTGGTTTAATATGCAAGTCAGTAGGCCTGAATACACCCTCAGAAGCAGGTGCCTGCACAGCGACTCCGGACCCATCCAATGTAGAGACATCCGCAGATTCCACAGTCGAAGAAGCATCTCGTGGCATACCGGACTCCAAATGGGTCTCAGGAGAGGCCTGCGAATCTGAAGTAGCGGGTATCAGGGGCTGCAAAAGTACCTCACTGAGTACCGGCGAACTGGCGACTAGCTTAGGAGAAGCGTCGTCGGCAGCTTTGGACCTATGCGGTCTGTCTCTGTCTTTATCTTTGCGTTTTTTTCGGAATGTCGGCAGTTGGGTGGCTTATGAAAGCTATTTCTGGATAATTGAACATAGTACCAAAATATTTAGATGCGTAAATGAATCAACAACGAATAGTTCGAGGATTGAATAAGGCACAAAACCGAAAGCAAGGTACATTGTGGTCTGGGCCTAGGCAAGGAATGCAGTAAGAATGAAAATCTTTTTGTTTTCCACAAGAAATACAATTGTTAACTTTTACTGACATCGGTTTAGAGCAAGAAAAAGGATTCCCAACGGGGTACTTAGCTTAGTTGAAGACCTCAGGTCTGAAACTTGAAAACAAAAATTTCAGGAGTCGTCTGACCAGCACTTGCGAACTGCTTCTGCTTTGGGCACCGCATGGCAAGAAAGACTGATAAAATGGTGTCAGCTGCATGCTTTACACCCCTGACTACTGGACATCGTGGAAGATGAGACAGCAACCGACGCAGGACCCAAAACTTTGATAATCAGGCCGACTGACTGCTACCTGCAAGCAGATAACCCAAATGTGATGACTGCAACAGTGAAACATGAAGAACATCAGGAAAGGTACAAGTTGGACCCTTGAGTAGTTGACAGGGAAATGACCTCATGAGAGGCTGGCAAGGCCATCTTGGGGACTGATGTACCTCCACAAAGGTATGATAAATTTCTGCCCTCCGTGTGCTTTATTTTATTACAGTGCTTCAGCACTACCCAGCAATCAAATGACAGAGCCTCCTACCAATCCCCAAACTGGACACTCCTAATAGTCATCATATTTCAAATGCATGAAAATCTTAACAGTTTCTTCCTGCATCTTTGGGCAGCTTGATTAAAATACAGACACAGCAGTGCTTCTGAGCAAAACAGGGAATGCCCACCTGAGTCCTGGTATCTTGACCTAGCGACCACATAAACCCTTTGATAGCTTACATTTCTCAGACATAAAACTCTAGAACCTTTCCACAATGATCATAAGGATCAAGGTTCAAACTATGTGGATGTTGTCTGACTGACTTCCAAGATGACTGCACACTGCAGATTAATTAGTGCTCTCTCAATGGAAAAATTGGCAAATTGTTAAAAAAAAAATTCAGTAAACCTTATCAGTTTGGAGAAGAGTCAGTTACTAGCTAATAATTACACTGTCTGGATGCCAATAAAGAATCAATTTGCAGAAAGTTCAAAAAAATCAGTCAGAAGAGGGAAAAAAAAAGATCTGGCTACAAAGAACCTTGCAGCTCCAAGGTTCTTTTGGATAGGGTGGTACAATGGTTAAGGTGCTTGCCTCACAAATAAAAGGTACAAGGTTTCATTCTCACTGTGGGAAACTGGCTAGCTTAAAATAGTCCACAAGAGCAATTGGCCTAGCACCTACCTATGAACTTATGAGCTGTTCAACAAAAAGCAGATCATGTATCAGCTTCAGTACAGGAGGTAGCTTCCAGTAATTTATAGGAAAAATAAATCAGATTTAGTCAAAGGTGTTTAAACTGAGTAAGACACTGAAGGACTATGTAAAGAAAAATGGCAAAAGGCATGCCACATAAGAGAAGCTTTAAGTAGCTATTCAGACGAGCTGCCAAAACTGCAAAATCTTAAAGCCTGACTGAAGGAAAGACTGGCTGAATTAGGCTTCTCAAGAACTGTTTTAATAAAAACAGAGCACACACAGAAACATCTGATATTTTCTGCTATGCCAAATAAAATGGGAGGGATAGACTGCATTAATTTCATTAAAGTACAAATAAACAATGGGACTGTTGTCTCACAACAGGATTTGTTAATTGAGTGACACATCGTATGCATGCTTCAAATCTGGCCAAGAGAATGCAGCAGAGATCAATAATACAAAAGATGAAATCATACCAGTAGAAATAGCTGCTTCTGACAGAACTGTGTCAGATGGGAAAACAATTACTACAAACTGGAGTGTTTATGAAAAATGATTATTCACTATACACCAGGCAAAAGAGAACCAAGTTTATCCTGACAGTTAGGGGATGGCGAGAGATGGACATGAGATTAAAGTTGCTATACCTGTCTTCAGAATATTTTTTCACACACGATCAAAGGCATTTTTGGAGGAAGAAAAGGTCAATAATTGAATAAAAGTTGGGCCAATAGAGTGAAACAGCAAGTGGAAGGAGATTCGGCTTTGCATTCTTCTGTCAGTAACAAACTCCCAAAAGAGAATTAGCCAGTAAAACCTCTTCCACAGTTCAATGACAAAAAAATAAAAATAAAACAGAAGCTGCCAAGAGCAATCAAAAGTACTTTGGACTTGAACCAGAGACCAGTGTGGAAAGGTCAGGATGACCAGAAACAGCAACAATGTAAAATTAGTGAACAAATTGGAGAAATGTAAAATATCAATCCCATTAGATGTAGTTTAGCCACATTAATTGTGGTTCTACAAGAAGAAATGGCTTAAAAAGACTGAAAGCTTATTGAAATTGTTAGACTGGTGAGAGGTCTTTAGAGTATAAACCCCACTTTATGTCATTAATGTTTAAAAGAATAGTGAAGGAACTGAAGAAGTAAATGTAAGTAAAAATGTGTGGTTCTTATTAACAGTTGTATAAATCTTCTTTAACATAATCTGCATATTATATTCTAAAATAGTTCTATATAGTATGCAGTAAGAAGCACAGTGAATGTGAGTTGAGAAAATTATACTGGTGACTGCTATATACGCTGCATCTAATATCAGCAATTTAATAACTACCAAATTATTATATATTATTGTATATATGGCTCATACCAGCCAGAAACAGAGTAACTGCAAAACAAACTGGTCCAACAAAAGGTATTACATCACAATTGTGCTACAGTGTCTTTGTATTTTCTGTTAGTGGACCAAGACGACTTTTCTTATTTTTTTCTGCTGTACATGCTTGTGATATTAAAGAAAGAAAGCATTTTTCCTAACTGCAACATACCCAGGCTATAAAAAGATAAGACAGTCTGAAAAGAAGCAAATGAAAGTTTATATAATGTCATGATACTCGACAGCTGAAGGGCTGTAAAACTATATTCATCACATTTCATGCAGAATTAAAGGATAATACTTTATCCTGTTTTATAATTCTTAGTTTAAGCTATAGACAGGGCTATTTTAACCAAATACTCTTGAAAATGATGAAAAGTATGAAAGATGGTATTTCTTTTTGGCATTTACAACGTTATTATCCATTTATTTTTCCAATAGGACCTGTTTTTAGCCTAAGACAAGGAAAAAATGGGTGCAGGCAATTAATCATGACGAATGTGACTACTGTACTCCATGTGAAATATATGTGCACTACTCCTTGCATTTACAAAACTACTAGTTGCCTTCTTCATTAGAAAATGTTACTAGGTAGAGGGGATGAGGCTACAGGTGCAAGCAATTAAACAGGAAAGGTTCAAACAGTGAGTTCTGACTGAAAAGTGCAAGGCATAATATAATTTTCTCTTAAAGAGAGAGACTAGAAAGTAGTTCCGTGAAAAGACATGACGGATGACGTTTAAAACATTAGGAAGTGAATAGTTAAACAACTAGTTGCCTTCAAAGCACCCTTACTACTTTTTTGAATTAAATATAACAGTGCACAATTTAGTTTATTTATTTACGAGTAGCCAGCGCACTTTTAAGGCAAAAAGTTGAAGTTTACCTATAGCATGCACATTAGTTTTCACATCTGAGAAGGTAACAAAGAGAATAAAGGCAAATAGCTGTTTGTGTAAGTGGGAATTCAGCATACATTTTAACACAATTAACACTAATTTCAAAATAGATAATACCTGTTGGTGCAGTCACCAATTTGGGGCAACTGCTTCTACATGGAGAGATAAACTTCTTCTTTGGAAAGTGTATACAGCTTCATGTGTTTGCTGTCAAGTTAAAAGTGTCTGGGGTTTAAAAGACACATTTAGGTTTTGTTTCTTGCATGTTTTTATAATTAATTATTAATTTTTTAATTAATTAATTAATTAATTAATTAATTAATTTAAATTTGTTGACCGGGAGTGTCCGACTGGACATAGGTCCATTTTCAGTGGAGGCCCGGGGAGAAAAGCTCCACAGTAAAATAGACAGTAGTTACATTGGATTGCACAGCGATTAACAATTTAACATAGCAATTACTTACAACATATTTACAGATGAGGAGCATAGTACATCAGTAGACAACTAGAATCTTTATCTGTGAATTACATAACAGACATTAACAAATGTTACAATGAGAAGTTCCTGCTGCATAACAAGTACTAGGCTTATGAGCATCTGAGCTTGCTATAATCAAGGTAGTTAGTGGAGTGGAAAGAAAGGTAGTGGTTGGATGGGGTGGATGATATTAGAGTGGGAGTTGCAAGGGCATAGCCAGTATGTTTTTAGGTGCGCTTTTAGTAAAGTTTTGAAGTGGGTGCATGATGGTACGGAGGTAATTGTGGGTGGGAGTGAGTTCCATAATTTGGCTATGGCGCAAGAGAATAGTGCTTCACCAGCAGAGTTATTGGCTTTAGTGATCTGCAAGTGATTTTTGTTGCTGGATCTTAGTGGTCTGGTGGTGCGATAGGGTTGGAGTAGATTCTGGAGGGATGGGACATTTAGTGGATGGTTTACTAGTTTGTGGGCGAGTGAGAGTTGATACCACTGAAGGAGGTGAGGGAGTTCAAGCCAGCCCAGTTCAGCAAGTGAGAGACAGTGGTGACTACAGTAGGATGCCCCTGTGGCGAATTTGGCGATTTTGTTGTAGCAGGTCTCTAGCTTGTTTCGATCACATTGCCTTAGGTTGGTATATATTGGAGAGGCATAAAGTAGGGTGGAGAGAAGGTGGGAATTTGCTATTGAAATCTTTGCTGCTTTGGTGAGAAATTGCTTATTTCTGTATAACGCTCCTAGTTTTTTGTGGACTTTTTTTATGGTCATGGATATGTGAATGTCAAATTTTAGTTTATTGTCTATTTCCACTCCTAGCAATTTGGTGTGTTCAGTTGGGTATACAGTGGTGTTGTCTTTTGCTGTGATGTTAAAGTGAGAGTTGTTTTGAGTATGTTTGGTGGGTTGGAAGATGAGTAGTTTAGTTTTGTTTGGGTTGAGTATTAATTGGGCATCGGATAACCATGTTTCAACAGAGGAAAAGGCTTCCTGTGTGACTTTTTGCAGTTTGGGTAGGGACAGGGCTGAGCAGATGATGGTCGAGTCATCTGCATATTGTATGAGTGTGCCATGTTTGGTGGTAGAGGCTAGATTATTAGTGTAAACAGAGAAGAGTAGGGGTCCAAGGATGGATCCTTGGGGAACCCCTATGGAGACAGGTAGTTGGGGAGATATGTCATTCTGCCAAACAACGGATTGTTGGCGGTCAGACAGGTAACTCTGAAACCAGTTGGTGACTGATTGTGAGAAGGATAGGTTATTGAGGACAGAGATAAGTTGTTTGTGTGGGACCATGTCAAATGCTTTAGATAGGTCTAGGAAAGTAGCAGAGGAGAGATAGCCATTGTTTTTATGCTGAAGGATAGTGTTAGTAAAGGAGAGTAAGGCAGTGGTGGTGCTATGGTTTGGTCAGAAACCATGCTGAGTACTGGAAAGGAGGTTGTTAGTAAGAAGGTAGTCTGAGACCTGAGAGTGTATGCATCTTTCTAGTATTTTGGAGAGTGGAGAGAGAATAGCTATGGGGCGGTAAGTTGTTAGTTCTGCGGTGGGTTTATATGGTTTTATATGAAGAGAAAACTCTGGGAAAATGAGACATGGGTTCAAACAGAGATATGCAGGAGCAACTTCATAAAAGATCAGTGTGACAGACATAAGTGTGTGCATGTAACATGCAAATTGGAAACATATTCAAATGAAATGCCATGTATAATAAGTAGAACAGAGGGCCTAAACGGGAAAATATAACCATAGAGGGTAGTTTTCTTAAAACTATATGGAAATATTTGGTATGGAAGATGTGAATTTAGTACCAGGAACTCAGACAAAATTTATAGATTTCCCCCAAGATACGATAACTGGGCTAGACAGAAGCAAGTGTATTTAAATGAAAGCTTTGAGACCTATCCAATAACTATACCATATCATTCTCAAATAAAAATTACCATAAATATGCATGGTAGTGATGTTAAAATATGAAAATAAATCCATGCTTTTTTACTAATCTATTAAAAAGATAGGAAATTAAAATATGACTATTGGATATTACTGAAGCTAGAAATTGCTTCAGAAGTGATAGCTACTGAGTAGGATAAAATGAAAATGGAGTTTTAAAAAATGTATAGATTAGAAAGAGATACAAGAAAGAAGTGACAGGAATTGTTTAGAACGGTTGGCAAAGGTTAAATTATTGCAGAAGAAGGAAAATCTCACTGAACGAGAAGAAACTGCAGAGGGAAATAAAGAGGAGTTTGGATAATATGAATGAGTCTAGAAGGGTTGCTGTTACACAACTATTTTCTGATAACTCTACAGTGCAAAACCTTTCAGCACAATGACTTAGGCAAAAGAAAACAGAAAGAGATGTAACCAAAGGTAGGGTTCCTGTGACAAGAAAAATAAACCAAAAGAGTCTAGAGGTATTTATGATATTTCAGAAATGTTACAAAATTCTGTATAAAGGAGATGAATGGGGAAACCAAGAAAATGCACAAATGGAAGTATTTACGGAAGACTTAATTATGCCAAGGGTAGAGAAATATGAGGCTCAACAATTAATAGTTAAGACAAGAAGAGATGAGATTAAAATGGTGATGTATAATCAAGCAATGAACAGGGAAATCTACAGGAACAGATGGCAGTCCCATGCGAATGTGGAAAGTAGGAGGGAAGAAAGTGATAAAAAGTTGGAATATTTTACATAACAATATTTTAAAAGGACAGGAAGTAACAGCATCATGGAAGAAAGTTGCAGTGGCTGTATTACCTAAAAAGGATACAGACCCTCTAGACCAAACTTCGTACAGACCCATTTCAATTTTAAACCACAATTGTAAAAATGTTTATGTCTACACTAAGAGAATGTCAAAAGTGTTTCCAAAATGGATCAGCATGGTTTGTGCTGAGGAAACAAATATTTAACAACATTAACAGAGAAGTGATGATCCAGAGGGGTGCACACTGTAAAGAAACACCACTACTACTGGTGGGTTTTGATGCATAGAAAGCATTAAATACAGTCAGCTGGGATTTTGTGAGTAGGGCAATGGCAACATTTGTGTTCTCTGATAGAATAGTACAATTAATAAGGAGGATATCTGAAGGGTCGGAGACAGGAATTAAGATGGATGGGTTAACTACATACCTGGCAGGTATTTCTACTTCCGTTCAGTTATCCTATTTATATTTAAAACTGTGAGCAAAGAAAGTAAAGGTTTCACAAAACTGAGGACATATCTGGTATGGTACTCAGAAAAGTCAGCTGCATGGCAGAAGATAGATATTATTTTGTACTTGAGGACATTTTGATGTCATGGAATATTTTTAGACAGCTTCAAGTCTCTTTTGGGATTCAAAACAAATGAAGATAAAATAAAGGGTATAGCTGTAAAATAAATATCCCTGCATGAAGTGGTTCAGCAGTAGCCACACTTATAGGGATATGACAGGATATGGTATGTAGGCGTGTAGATTAAAATTATTCTGTTTTTGCAGCTAGGAATACGTGGGAAGAAACTAAATAAAAGATGATACGAAAATTGAGAAAGTGGAAGCTCCTGATTAGGGATAAGGACAGTAAGACACAGGCAGTGAAAACTTTTTAAGTCTCCTTAGTCATACATACAGGTCACAAACTCGAAACTAATAAATAAAATAAAATACATGCCGCAGAGTACTCAGAACAAAGAGCAGAGTACCACTGTCGGGACTCATGGGATTTTTTTGACAAAGTGTAATTAGCTTAATTCTTGTGTTGCTGAAGTAGTGTTTGTTACAGTGGAAGTTAAAGATTTATATACCTGCATCCCACATGAAATTGGCTTAGAATGGTTTATTCAATTTTTCACTGATGTAATAACTGTGGGACAAGATAAGATAAATGTTTTATCTCACCTATTAGAATAAGTTTTAAATAATAATTTTATTTATTATGATGGACATTTTTTAAGCAAATTAAAGGGGTAGCTATGGGCTCCCTTGTAGGTCCTCTCTAAGCAAATACTGTTATGGCAATGTGGGAGGGTAAGTATTTGTTTAATTCCCCCTTTATGACTAATATTAAGTTGTACACTCGATTCTTTAATGATTTATTTATTGCACGGAGTGAACCCAAGGATCTTATATCGGAATTTATTGATTATTTTAATAATTTGACTGATTTTTAACTTTCTCATATAACATAGGGGATGTGAGTATTGCCTACTTGAATGTACTTCTAACTAGGGATTTGGTAGGAGGTTATTTAAAATCTTCTATTTTTAGTAAGAAAACTTATTCTACCAAATTTCTACATTATTAAAGTAACCACCCCTAGCATGTTAAAAAAGGCAGCAGTAAAGGGTCAAATGGTATGGGTTGCAAGGATGGAGTCATTAATTAATGAGTTTATTGATTAGTGTAAATTTATAGGACAGATGTTTCTGAATAGAGATTACCCTAAGGTTCTTGTAGATTCTGTAATTCTGGGTTTTATAACCCTCTAAGACAATGTGTGGAGCCCAATGAGACAAATTCTTTCGAGGGTGTCTTAGATGATGGAAGCAGCCGGTTTGAACAAAATAGTATTGATAAATGAACTACCTCTACTAATGAGGGAGTGAGTGTAAGGGAAGGTAATGGACCCAAAGAAGCTAACACTTTTATTACTACATTTACCAATGAGAGTCAAATATCGAGTATATTACATAACAATTGGGAACTATTTTATGTGATAGGGAGGTGAGTCGTGTCTTAGGCTCTGGCCCCAACATAAAATACAAGAGAAAGAGAAACTGGAATGATTGGTGTGATACTTTAACTTCTACTGGTGAGAGAATTAAAGGTAAAATGAAAAAATATGGTTATGTGTAATCAATGCAGGTATATACTGGAGTGCGATTATATTTCCCCAGGGGGTAGAAATATTGTTAATAATGGGCAATTTAGTTGTGTTACTAGAGGTGTAGTATATGCTGCCAAGTGTTTGCATTATCCCGCTTACTAGATTGGTAAGACGGAACAGAAAATATTTTTGATATAGAGAAAGGAAAACACACTGATGCCCTATTTAAGCATACTGAAGAGGGTAATGATCACCGTTTTGCATTTGTAGTATTAGAACAGGTTAAGGAAAACCCAAGAGGTGGACCTTGGAAAAGTACAGTTTTGTACCTACCATAAATGTAGATGTCCGAGAGGTATGCATCTGCAGTCCTAACAAATGGGTTGTCCTGCCTCAGGCAGCCCTTCAGTTGGCCGGATTCCAAAGTCTGGGTCTGGCCTCGGCTGATGTCGCACTTCACCCGACGTCATAGCTGCTGTCAATTGGGTATAAAGGCATCAGCCGACGCCATTTTCCTCAGTGTTTCTTGCCCCAGATGCCAGGTGCCCTCTAGGAAGGCTAAATTTGGATAAATGCAAATGATTCCAAACAGTAGAGAGCAAACAAAAATAAACATATATGTACATATATACAAACAAATACACCATAATAGATTCCCCCAGCTAGCTACAAGATGGGCAAATACCCTAGGAGTACCACAGAGGGGAAGGAGGGTGGGTAATCCTGACTGCAGATGCATACCTCTCGGACATCTACATTTATGGTAGGTACAAAACTGTACTATGTCCTTCGAGGATGCATCTGCAGTCCTAACAAATGGGTAGAATACCATAGCCAAACTGGGGGAGGAGGCACTAAAAAGATTATGGTGTAGTTAAGATCCCTTGCAAAACAGCAGTGGCAAAACCTGCTCGGGATCTGGAGTATAAAGGCAGATTACAATGCTTGGCAAATGTATGCACGGAGCTCCAAGTAGCAGCCTCTAAAATGTCTCTTGTAGCCACTCCTCGTAAGAAAGCTGTAGTAGTGGCTGTAGCCCTTGTGGAGTGAGGCCTGATGTTTTCTGGAGTTGTCTTTCCATGAAAGGAGTAACAAAATCTAATGCAATTTCCTATCCATTTTGAGATTGTCTGTTTTGAAATTGCTTTCCCTTCCATTCCTGCTGCGTATGCTACCAGAAGCTGGTCAGTTTTTCTATTGTTCTTGGTTCTGTCCAGGTAGTAGCGCAATTGCCTGTGTACATCCAAGGTATGCAGTAGTCTTTCCCCCCTGTTCTGTGGGTTGGGGAAGAATGTTGGTAGGTGGATTGCTTGGTTCAATGATACCCTGGAGACCACCTTTGGCATAAAAGTAGGGTTAGTTCTCAAGGACACTCTATCCTGATGGAAGATAAGGAAGGGCTGTACTGCCATTAATGCCTGTAATTCAGAAACCCTTCTTGCTGAAGTGATTGCAAGCAGGAAAGCAGTTTTCCAAGATAAGAACTGTAATTCTGCCGTTGCTGCTGGTTCAAAAGAGGGAAGTGTTAACTTTTCTAGCACAAAGTTCAGGTCCCATGTAGGCAAAGGTGGCTTCCTTGGAGGCTTTACATTTTTAATTCCTCTCAGAAACTGCCTGAGTAGAGGATGAGAGAAGACTGGAGGATCCATGTTATATTCTGCTGAAATTGCTGATGCATGAATCTTGATAGAGGAGTAAGACAGGCCATTGTGGAAAAGCTCTGCTAAATATTCCAGGATGTTAGCTATGTTTGCCAATGATACAGTTTCTCCTTTTGCTGCACTCCACATGAGGTATCTTTTCCATTTTGCTGAATAAGTCTTCCTTGTGGAGGGTCTGCAAGCCTCCAGGATAATGTCTTTAACCCTCTGAGATAAAGCTGGGTTATTTTGTTTTATGTAAGATTCCAAGCAGCTAGCTGCAGTGTTTTCAAGTTTGGATGCAGGATCTTGAAGTTGTTCTGTGTTAGCAGCAAAGGAACTAGAGGTAGAGGCCATGCGTGCGTCCGAGCCATACTCCTCAGGAGTGGGTACCAATGCTGCCTCGGCCAGTCTGGAGCTATCAGTATGATCCTTGGGTGATCTTCTTTGATCTTCAGTAGCACTTTGTGCATCAAAGGAAGAGGTGGGAATGCATATGCTGTTAGGTTTTCCCAACTGAAGGATAGGGAGTCCACCTTCCAAGCAAGCGGGTGGTATGTCCTTGTGCAGAATTTTTTCAATTGGTGGTTGTGTGGGGATGCGAACAGGTCTATTTCTGGTAGCCCCCATTTCTTTGTAATGGATTTGAAGATGTCCAGATGCAGCATCCATTCGTGGGCATCCGTGGTAGTTCTGCTTAAGGTGTCTGCTAGTATATTTTCTTTTCCTGGCACAAATATGGCCTGTAGCTGAATGCTGAGGTTCAGGGCCACATTCCACAGGTCCATTGCCACCCGGCATAGAGGATATGAATGTGTGCCTCCTTGCTTGTTGATATACCACATAACTGTGGTGTTGTCCGTCCTTATCAGCAAATGACCTTGTTGAAGAAAAGGTCTGAATGTCTGAATTGCCTGTTTCACTGCCAGCATCTCTTTTTGATTTATGTGTAGGTTCAGCTGGTCCTGTGTCCATAGGCCTTGTATACACTTGTCTGCCATGTGTGCCCCCCAACCGAGGTCTGAGGCGTCCGTTGTGATAGTCTGGCTTGGGTGAGGGCTGTGGAAAGGCAGTCCTTTGTTCAACTGACAGGCCTGAGCCCACCACAGGAATTCTTGCTTCAGGCATGGAATTATTGGAATTTGGGTTTCTAGGCTGTGCTTGTGCTGAGACCATAAATTCCTGAGGTACCATTGCAACTTCCTCAAATGTAGTCTGGCATGTGGGATCAATATTATGCAGGATGCCATGTAACCCAGGGCTTGCAGGACTTTCCTTGCTGTAAGCTGGTTCTGCGTTGTTAATGCCATGAAATAGAGTGGTAGTTGTTTTTGCTTTTCTGCTGTGAGAAATGCCATTTGATTTTGTGTGTCCAGTTCTGCACCCAAGAATGTAATCCTTTGGGATGGTACCAGTCTTGACTTTTTTATGCTGACTGTGTATCCCAAAGCCTGCAATAGGAGAATAACCTTTTCCAAATCTTTTGTTAATTTGTTCTTGTTGTCCGCTTGTATCAGGCAGTCGTCCAGGTATGGATAAATTTGAATTCCCTGAAGCCTGCAATGAGCAATTACTGATGCCAGGCATTTCGTGAATACTCTGGGCGCAGTAGATAAGCCAAAGGGCAATGCTGAGAATTGATAATGCTCTGATCCTGCAAGAAATCTGAGGTATCTTCTGCAATCTGGTCGAATAGGGACGTGCAGGTATGCCTCCTTGAGATCTAGAGTCACCAGCCAAGACTCCTTGCCCAGCATGGGAAGAAGTTGCTGTAGGGTCAGCATTTTGAATTTTGGAACAATGAGATATGTGTTCAGAGCGGACAGGTCGAGAATAGGTCTCCATTGGTTTTCTTTTCTTGGCACCAGGAAAAGTCTGGAATAAAATCCTTGTCCTTGTTCCATAGCCGGTACCTTTTCTATAGCTCTCATCTTTAATAAGTGGTTGATTTGTCCTAGAGCGTTTGTTCTTTGGTTTGGTGGAAGGTTTGGCATTCCTCTCTTCCTTGGTAGAGTATGGAAGTGAAACCTGTAACCCTTGTCTATTGTCTGTAAAATCCATTTGTCTCCTGTAATGTAATGCCAATTTACTGAGAATAAGGCTAGCTTTCCGCCTAAGGGTGCTTCCAGTTGTTCCCTGGTAGGCGGTATCAGAGGCAAGTCACTGTGACTGCCCTGTGGAAGTGGTAGTAGCTGGATCTGTGGCAGTACTTCTCTGGTTGTTCGGCTGCCACTGACGTCCCCTGTAGGCACCTCTGGATTGACCTCTGCCTCTTGAGCGCCTATTTCTGCCTCTCTGTGCTCTGCTGGTGTCTGGAAAGGACCAATTCTTCGAAGGCCAATTTCTACTAAACCTAGGAGGCTGGACCTGTAAGAAAACCTTGACTGTTTGGACAGATTTTGCTTTTTCTTCCACCTTCTTTAACACTTGCTGTGCAGGGGAACCAAACAAACTGAGTTTTTTCCATGGGAGCATCCAGGAGCTTTGCTTTTACATGGTCTGGTAAGGATTGCTCTTTTAACCATGCATGCCTTCTGATCACTGTACCAGTCATAGCTGATCTAAAAGAAGCCTCCAGTGCATCATAGCCGCCTTTTAAGGAATGATTACCGACCTGCTGAGTGTTATTTACCAAATCCTGAAGGGACTTACGGTCTATAGGTTCAGGAGAGGATAGTTTTTTATTTAGCTGATCTAACAAAAATTCCTGATACTGAATCATGTGGAATTGACAGTTTAAGGCCCTAGCCGAAATAGTAGCAGAAGTATAAACTTTTTTACCCCATCTCTCTAATGCTCTGGATTCTCTATCAGAGGGGAGGAGGTTTTTGGCAGTTGCTACAGCTTTGGGGCCCTGAGAAATAGTTTCAGGATCTGCAATAGGAGCCTTATACAAGTGATAATGTGTGTCCGGGACCCTGTAGTATCTGTCGGGCTTAGCAGGGGCCGGGGAAGAGAGTCAGGGGCAGTACAAGCATCACTGAATGCATCATCCACAACTGTTAGTACTGGAGGAATAGCTAAAGGCCTATGCTGTGGCAAATGTAAAAAGGTCCTTAGGCGTTTCCTAGAATCTGAAAAATCCTGGCCCTGCCATTGAAATTGCTCCCTCATAGCATGCAAGGTTTCCCCAAAAAAAAATTCCTCAGGAGGAGAGGCAGAAGGAATGGAGTCTTCTGCGTCAGAATCCTGATATGGAGAATAAGGGCCTTCAGGAGGATTTGAGTGTTCTGAATCATCAGAGGAATAATCCGAAGAAACTGGTTCAGGGGGCTCTGCTCTAGGCCTCTTCTCTGGAGGGGGATGAGAGGCCCTGTCAGGGTGAGGTTGGGATCCCCTGATCAAAGAAATGAGATCCTCTGCCAGGCTGAGCATTTGGGAACTAGAGCTAGGCCTGTGTGAGGGGGTTTTAGCAGGCAAGGCCTTAGAAGATTTAGCTGCTTTAGCCCTAGAGAAAGCCTTGATAGTCATGGATGCAGGGGGCCTAGCAGCTCCACGTGCAGGAGTAGATATGTCTAAAGGAATAGTATCTGATAAATCCTGGGTGCCTGCTACAGCAGGAGAAATTTCAGTAGCAGATTCAGCCATGCTGTGTGAGGCCTCGGCTGTAGGAGGTAAACTTTCGGCCGAAGGAAGAACCGAGGACTCGGTTTCAGCCGAAACCGAGACACTCGCGGTTGGCTTAACCGTGGTTTCGGCCGAAACCGCGGACCGCGAGTGTCGGTCCTTTTCCTTACGCTTTTTAGCTGATTGCGAAGTCGGATTCTCCGACGGCATTTTGTAAGCAAAAGCGGGACCAAAAAACTCCTCCGCAAACTCCGACCGACGTCTAAGTGTCCGTCGGTTGAAGGAAGCACAGGCTAGACAAGCTGCTACGTCGTGGTCTGGGCCTAAGCAAGGAAGGCAGTAAGAGTGGAAATCCTTATGAGGTATTTGTTTCCCACAAGTTAAACAATTATTTACTTTTTCTGACATCGGCTGAGGCAAGAAAGAGTCCCCAATGGGGTACTTAGCTTTTTAGAAGTCTTCGGTAGTAGAAATCTCTGAATCTGACCGACCGGCACTTGCGAACAGCTTCTGCTTCGGGCACCGCGCGGCAAGAAAGACTGAGGAAAATGGCGTCGGCTGATGCCTTTATACCCAATTAACAGCAGCTATGACGTCGAGTGAAGTGCGACATCAGCCGAGGCCAGACCCAGACTTTGGAATCCGGCCGACCGAAGGGCTGCCTGAGGCAGGACAACCCATTTGTTAGGACTGCAGATGCATCCTTGAAGGACATCTTGTACTAGAAAATAGGGAATACTGGTGGCAAATTTATCTAAATGGCTCAGTGCCTCCTGGTATTAATGATATTGTTTATCCAGTGTTCTAAAACAAAGTTTTTAACAGGTAGAGAGTTCATTAAAATGACTGTTATTATTCTTATAACATTTTTTGGGGGGATTGCTGGTTTTATTAATAGTGGTAGTTAACATCTTTGTGGTTTTCAATGGAATTTCTAATTAAATTATTGGTTTTAATTATATGACTATTGTATATAAAAGGTGCTGTGATTTTGTGTAATTTGTCTGAAGAAGGTTGGGAACTCTGACCAAAAGCACTTACCATTAAACTTTGTTCTGAGTATTCTGCGGCATTTATTTTATTTTATTTACATACAGGTCAGGCATAATTTTATCGACCAGAGAAGTTATGCAAGATAAGTAATAAACTGAAGGAATTTATTTGGGAGGTGAAAAATTATGTGGAAAAAGCTGGTTCTACTTATATAGCAAGGTAGTTTTAGGTTTTTGATCTGAAGGGGTATTTTAGAGCTACACAGTTAAGGCTCATATAGATAACTCATGAAGAAGTTTATAAATTAAAGTGAAAAATGATTATGATGAAGAAATGTGGGCAGTACAATAGATAAAAACAGACTAGGATTTTGGATGCAAGTCCTTAAGGAAAATAACAACAATACAGAACAGTTTACTTATGAAGTAGAACAAGAAGTTATGTACTCACCATAACGTTCGATGTATGTAGTCCATCTCACCTCATATTCTTACCCATGAGTTCGGAGCCGAATATCGGCTCTGACTCGGCCTATTTTACTAGCTCAAAAGTCTCTGATTGGCTGGGCTAAGAGGGTATCCCATGGTACACTGCTTCGCATCCCCAGATCTAGTTTGCTGCTAACAACCCAGTTACTGCATACATAGCACACATCCATACAAACAAATTTATTCAAAGAGACTCTGCAGGATAAAATCTAACTTCCAAATCCTCCAGGCAGTGGGAAGGTGGGAGGGCAAGTAAGAATGTGAGGCGAGATGGACTACATACATCGAACGTTATGGTGAGTACATAACTTCTTGATGCTATGTAGTCCTATCTCGCCTACATTCTTACCAATGGGACACTACAACCTGGGTGGCTCATAGGAAAATACTCCTGAGAACTGTGGAGCCAAATGAAGACCTGCCTCTGGAAACCACGTCCAATTTGTAATGAGAGACAAAAGTGTGAGGAGAAGCCCAAGTGGCCGCAGCACATATATCATCCATCGACAATCTAGCTTGATAGGCTGTGGATGTGGAAACCGCACTTGTGGAGTGGGCTTTAGGTGGAAAAGGCAAATTTTTACCTGCTGTCTGATAGATGAAGGAAATACAGCTGGCTATCCATCTAGAGTGTGACCTTGGATACCGGGGAATCAGACCAGTTTTCCGAAAAGGAGACAAACAGTTGGTCAGATTTCCGGATATCTTTCTTCCGGGGAGATAGAAGCGTAACTGTCTATGTACATCCAATTGGTGAAATCTGAATTCTGCCTTGTTGGAAAAATTGGGGAAGAAAACTGGCAGCTCAACAGACTGATTTATATTAGACACAGAAGCCACTTTGGGAATGAATGATGGGTTTGGTCTAAGAGAAACTCTATCTTTATGGAAGATCAAATAAGGGGGTTTGATGGAGAAGGCTTGAATTTCAAAGACCCGCCTCACTGAAGTGATTGCTTTTAAAAATGCTGTTTTCCATGTTAGAAATTTTAACTCGCAGGTAGCTGCAGGCTTGAAAGGTGGAAGAGTGAGGGGCTTGAAGAACAAAAATTGAGGTCCCAGCGCATAACAAGTTGGGATACTGGGGGACGAAGCAATAGGGTACCTTTAAGGAATGCTTTACAAAGTCTGTGTGCCATAAGGCTAGGCTCATTGGCCACGTGGAAGTTTGATATAGCCGCCAGCTGAACTTTGATGATGGCTGATGCGGACACCTGATAGAACAGTATAGACAAAAATTCCAAAATGGAATCAATAGGAGCCGTGTAGGGATCAATGCCTCTAGAATGAGTCCAGATAGAGAACCTTTTCCATTTGCTAAAGTAGATTTTTCTAGTGGATGGTTTATGAGAGGACGACAATATATGGACTACTTCCGGCGAAAAATTATGACATCTGACTAACGATGGAAGTGGAGTAGCCAGGCTGTCAGCCGGAGCGTCCTCAGAGAGGGGTGGAACTGTCCCGACATGTGTGTTAGTAGATCTGGAAGGGGTTCCAGAATTCAAGGAGAATCCACAATGTAAGGTTGAAGGAAGGGGAACCATACTTGACGAGGCCAGTGTGGGGCAATCAGAATCATCCTGCTTCCCAAGGATTGCTCTTTCTGAATCACCCTTGAGAGAAGGGGAAACAGAGGGAAAGCATAAAGCAGATCGGAGGGCCAACTGTGAGCTAGAGCGTCCCTGGGTGATTCCCCCGGTGGGGGGATCAGTGAGAAGTAGTTGCTGCATTTCGCATTGAGAGGGCTGGCAAAAAGGTCGCAGCAAGGTTGACCCCATTTGCTGAAGATTCGCTCTGCAACCAGGCGATTCAGGGACCACTCGTAGGGCATAAGAATCACCCTGCTTAGCTTGTCCTCTGTTACATTTGTCTTCCCCGGAATGTGCATTGCCACCAGAAACCGTTGGGGAGCTATTGCCCAATGCCACACGCGCACGGCCTCTCTGCACAGTGGGCAAGATCAGGTTCCTCCTTGCTTGTTGAGATACCACACTACTGACATGTTGTCTGAGTGTATCGCAATGGTCCCTAGAGGGAAAACTTCCTGAAGTGCCTGCAACGCAAGAAGCACTGCTCTCATCTCCAGGACGTTTATGTGCAAATGTATCTTGTGCTCCTGCCACGTGCCTTGGACCGTCCTGCCGAGATAATGCCCCCCCACCCCATCTGGGAGGCGTCCGTGGTCACCGTGGCAACAGGGACGGGTGGAACAAAGGGTTTTCCTCCGTTCAAGTTGTTGGTGCACAGCCACCAATGGAGGTCCTGCTTGCATCTGTCTGTCATTTGGATTGGATGGGATAGCGGAATTCTTTGGAGAGACCATTGGACAAAGAGAAGCCATTGAAGAAGTCTCATGTGTAATCTCACTAGCGGAACCAACATGATAGTAGCAGCCATGGTCCCTAGGAGTTGAAGAATCAGTCTTGCCTTCACATGTCTCAGAGGCATCAGCGTGAGAATTTGTTTTTGCAACCCTGTGATTCTTTCTTGTGGTAAGAACGCTCGCATTTGAATGGTGTCCAACTCTGCTCCTATAAAGGTGACACTAAGGGCAACAAGGCAGATTTTTCCCAGTTTATCGTGATGCCTAATTGGTGACATAGACTGATGGTAGCGTCCCTGGTCTGAATTAGTTGATGCCTGGTGGGGGCGGTGAGGAGCCAGTCGTCCAGGTACGGAAACACCTGGAATCCTTGACGGCTCAAGTGAGCCGTCACCACTGTCATACACTTGGTGAACACCCTGGGGGCTGTGGTGAGACCAAAAGGCAGGGCTCGAAACTGGTAGTGTCTGGCTCCCAGCCAGAAGCGTAGATGACACCTGGATGCCCTGTCCATTTTGACATGGTAGTAAGCATCCTTCAGGTCGATGTAGCACATCCATGCTTCCTCTCCCAACAATGGGAGAATAGATTGTAGAGTGACCATACGGAATTTGGACTTGTGTATGTAATTGTTGAGCTGACTGAGATCTAGTATGGGTCTCAGGTCCCCTGTTCTTTTCGGCACCAAAAAGAATCTTGAGTTAAGTCCCTAATCCAATTTGGTCTAAGGGGACTGGTTGGATGACTCCTTTTTCTAGAAGCTGAGAAATCTCTGAGGCTGCTTGATCCCTTTGTCTGGGTGGAACGTCCGGGATTTTTGTTATGGGAAGAGGTACTGAAGAGAATGGAATGGTGAAATTATCCTTAATACCCATCGGTTCTGGGTGATGTTTTCCCAGGCTTCTGGATACAAGGAAATTCGACTCCCGACTGGCTCCGGATAAGCACAGTCGGGCACACCCTCAGGAATAAGAGTATGGGGAGCCACGGAAGGAGTCGCGGTCTACGGAATTGCGGGGGCCCCCTCTGCCTCTGGGGCGACGTCTCCCAATAACACCCCCCTCCCCTGCCTCAGGAGGGGGTTTCACCTTGTGTGGCAGGAAAAAACCTTTGTGATTTCTTGAACCACATCTTTCCCCCTCACTGGGCCTTGGGATAAGGCCTAGACGGAAGGGAAAAACGGACCCCTATGGCAGACAGGGTCTTTCCCTCTTGCTAGCACCTGGTGAGGGTGTCTTTCACTTTGGTCCCAAACAAAAAGGAACCATCAAAAGGGGCATCAGTGAAGGAAGACTTGAAGGCCTCCGCGAAGTGACACAGGCACAGCCAGGCTTGCCTTCCAAGGGCTACCACTGAGCTGGCCGCCCTATTCGCTCCCTCGGCTGCATACGAAATGAGTCGCATGGACGAGTTTGCGATGGAGTTGAGGGTAGAAACCTGTGCGTTAACTGTCTGAGCCACCGCTTCAGGTATGTTACCCGCAAGAGTATCTCCCAACTCCTTAAGGAGATCTCTCTGGAGCAGAGTGAAATGAGATAAGTAATTCAGTGACCTTAAGGTGAAGGTGGCTGAAGACAAGGTACGCTTCCCGTACCGGTCCATAGTCCTAGACTCCTTGTTAGGAGGATGGACCGTTGAGGAAGACTCTGCAACTTCCTTCTGGGTGGCTGCCGCCACCACCATGGCATCTACCGGGACTCCCTTTGACAGAAACTGTTTTCCCTGAGGGGCGGAGAGAAATTTGTTGGGGCGCCTAGGTACTGGCTCCACAGAATCAGGGTTTTCCCACACTCTTTGACAAATAAGGTCAAGAAGTTCATCGAAGGGTGGAGACACCCAGGAGGTGGAAGACTGAGCACCAAAAGCCTTAAGGAATACTGACTCCTCCTCGGAAGGGGTTTTGGAAGGCCAGTCTCCTCTTTGTTTCAGTATCTCCAGGATATCGGAGAAGGAAACATCATCAGAGGAAGACTTGGGGGATTCTTCTGATTCCTCGAAATCAGTATCGGAAGTGAGAGACTCGTCTTGGGAGTCTATGTGCTTCCTCTTGCACAATTTTTTTCTGGGAGGTTCCTCAGGCACAGGCTCTGAGGGACCTTCAGAAGGTGGGGGACTGCTCGTGGGGGTATCCTTAGGGCCTGGCACTCTACTGTCCAAGGATAGGTGAGTGTCAGAGGCTCTCGCCGGAGTGATAGGGGATGGAATGACCGACCCCAGTGACGTAACTGACGACCTGGCCAGCGCGCTCCGCATGGCCTCAAAGGCGGGTCCCCCCGAGTCCGAGGACCGACTGGCCTCCAAGGCCACGACCGGGATCCCCCAAGCCGATGCACCGAGTAGGAGACTCGGAACCGAAAGATGTCCCGAAGGTTACTCGAGTCCTTCTCATCTACCGAGTCATACCTCCAACCTAATCCTAAATACAAAGAAAACCATGTTAATGCTATTCTTATCAAAATGGTACGAAAACCAAAAATACACCCTTAGCATTACATCAAAAGGCAACACTACAATATAAATAGTATCATAAAATTACTGGGTATTACTACAAAAGAAAAGCTAAAATATGAGCATCATATTTTTTAAGCCATTAAAAAAATACAGCCAGTACAATTACTGGGTGTTACTACAGAAGAAAAGCTAAATTATGAACATCATATTCTTCAAGCCATTAAAAAAAATACACCCAGTACTTGGTGTACTTTATCGAGCTAGTCCATACCTCTCAGAATCTGCTAGGACCATAGCTTCATCCTATCTTCTTCCATCACTTCTATATGCAGCTCCTATTCTTACTAACCTGTACTCTACATATATAAAGAAACTGGATGAATGCTATAACATGATAGTTAAATTCGCACCTAACCTTCCATCCAGAACACATCACTGGGATGCCCTTAAACTATTACAATGGACTGAGCTTCCACAATCTCTCTCCTACACATAACTCATTACTGCACACAACTTAATTTATAAATCTAAAAACTGTCCTCCTTTAAATTACATTCTTCAGCATTACTCATCTGCAAGGGAACTGCACTCAGGAAATAAATGTCTCAATTTCAACAATCTAAAAACACAGATGGAGACTCAATGGCAGACTCACTCAACATCAAAACAGCATACTGAATTAGCTATGACATTTAAAAAATGAAAATCCTTTAAAGCCAGACTCAAATAATACATGTCCAACTCTAGGTTATGCTCCTACTCTGCACCTGGATTATCATTCCACCTCCAGCCATAAAACCTATCAATCTTTCTTGAAAATAATCATACACACTCATCACTCTAACTATATATAGCCAACATGTGAATTTCTGCCCCTATATTTATTTACATCACATATATGTTATTTGTTTTGTTTCTTCTGTTCATGCCCATAAATGTTTCTGGAGACTTTTTGCACTTCTCAAACTTTGAGTAGTTAAAAAGTGCAATCATATTCTATGTTTTATTGCTTTATGTTTTCATATGTAAACATGGATCTTTCTCCCTGTACGTCTGCTAAAAAGGGGTTTTGCCCTGTCAGATAACTGCAGTCAACATATGAAAATAAATAAAAATATAAAAATAAAGATTTTTTTAATAGAGAGTACTTTTTATTCTGTTGCTCTAAAAAGTAAAAAAAAAAAAAAAAAAAAAAAAAAAAAACAAGCAAGAAGACTGAAATCTTTGCAAAAGAAATGCACAAAAGGTGATTTCAGAGAAGCATTCAAGGTTGGTTTTGCTGATTACTGCTACTACTTCTGGTACCTCATTACCACAATCAGCAAAACCAACTTCAAATGCTTTTCTGAAATCAGCCTGTCTGTGTTTCTTTTGCAAAGGTTTCAGTCTTCTTGCTTTTTACTTTTTAGAGCGAATGAATAAAAAGCATTCTTTATTAAAAAAACTTTTTTATATTTAAATTTTTCACTTTTTAGTCTAAGTAAAATACTGTCCCTGTCATTCGCGATAAGCTTGACAGGGCCACAAAGCCAGCAAAGTTCGTTTTTTTTCCTGCTGTCTTGCTAATGACAGAGGGACAATATTTTAATAACAATCTTAGTACACATACAACAATGCAGTTTACCAATTTACATACCTAAAAGAATGATTTACAGCCAAGTCCAAATGCGACAAAGCCCTTCACTAAATTCAATCTCTCATCAGTAAACAATTGTGAAAGTAACGGCTACACAAAATTACAATATATTCCTTTAATAACTGCCCTTACTTTGATGGTGTTGATGAACTGGACTTTTACTGAACAGACAGCTTGTGAGTGGTACAAAATACAGAAAGAAAATATTTCACTGCTGGACACATCCATCTTAGATATTCCTTTGACCTAGATAGCCTGTGGACCAATGTAGTGTGTGTGTGTGTGTGTGTGTGTGTGTGTGTGTGTGTGTGTGTGTGTGTGTGTGTGTGTGTGTGTGTGTGTGTGCAGGCGTGCACCTGTATACATCTCTATGTTACTCTGAATGGATCTGGTGTGTGTGTGTGTCTTGTGTGTTGTCTTAGTAATGACAGAAGGACAACAATTTAATTAAAAACTAAAATATTTTCCCTCTGTAATTATTAAAGAAACCTCAGTCTCTGTTATTCTGTGCATATAATTACAACTTGCTTCAAAAAAGGAAAAAAGTTTACAACAAAGATAACTGGAAAATTCAGAAATGGGTTAGAGGTCCTGAAGAAACATCAGGAATATATAGTACAGATAATGACCTATGATGAGAGAAATGTGCCATCTGCAGAATCTATCTAAGCCACAAGAATGAGTGTTACTTGAACAGGACTTGTTTGTGGACCTGTTCACTGTGGAGTTCGGTGCTTCCCTGCTGTACACAACAGGGGCACTATACCAGTTGTAAATACTGTCCTTTGTCTCAGACCAAAGCAGAAGCAGTGCCAAATTCCTACAGAGTTTGAAACGTAAGTTTGAGAAACAGTTTGAAGCGTCCTTTCTAAATCTGACCAGATGAGGTAGCCCATTTTGTGCAAAGTCTGTCTGGCATTGCACATTTTTTTTATTACTTAAATCGACTCCAAGGACATTCGGTGGAAAGACTTGGAGAAAGCTGACAACACGTTATTGTCAGTTCCAATTCCCGAAAGCTTTTCTGTGTTTGGAAATTCTGCTAAATAAGCTGAATCTCCACTTGTGTTTATTGCCGATAGGTCCTTTACAAAAATATAAATAAATCTTACATCTGCTGGTTTGTAACAACATACATTTGTCACGTGTGCAGCACACACAAACACACAATTTTTGTTTGAAAAAGGAGCATCAGCCAAAAAACATTAAAGGTCCGGTTTAAACAGTTAGGGTAGCCTGAATTTAAGACTTTAAGGCTGTAAAGAGCATTAGATTAACTGCAGAAGTACACACTTGTCAATTATATCATTTAATATATAAACAGTAGTCCTTTATCAATTTGGCAAAGTTATCCAAAATGCAGTTACAATTATTTTTACAGACTCTGTTTACGAATTACCACATAGTGCAGTAAAAGATGCAGTGAGCGGTCCTGTTTTCGTGGATTCTTCATAGCGCTGGGCAGTGTGTGCATGAGTGCATGTGTGTGCATGTGATTAGCGATAAATGATGTAGAGAGATATGACAGTGTGTGTGATTAGTGAGACAGAAGTACCCCAGTTTGTGCAAAGTCTGACTGGCATTGCACATTTTTTTTTATTACTTAAATCGACTCCAAGGACACTTGGGTGTAAAGACTTGCAGGTAGCTGACACATTGTCAGTTCCGTTTACCGAAGCCTTTTCTGTGCATGGAATTTCTACTAAATAAACCGAAACTCCAATTGTGTTTATCAATAATAGGTTCTTTACAAAAATATAAATAAATCGTACATGTGCTTGTTTGTACCAACATACATTTGTCATGCATGCAACACACACACACAATTTTTGTTTGCATGTAATAGAGTACCAGCTAAAAAACACTAAAGGTCTAGTTTAAATGGTTAGGATAGCCTGTCTTTAAGACTTTAAGGACATAAACAGCATTAGAACAACTATATAAACACACACTTGCCAATTATATAATTTAATATATAAACAGTAGTCCTTTATCAATTTGACAAAGTTATCCAAAATGCAGTCACAATTAAAATGCAGTTGCAATTATTTCTCACAAACTCTGCTTACAAATTACCACACAGTGCAGTAAAAGAGTGAGTGGTCCCTTTTCGCACATTCCTCATAGTGCTGGGCAGTGTGTGTGTGTGTGTGTGTGTGTGTGTGTGTGTGTGTGTGTGTGTGATCAGCAAGAAATGATGTAGGGAGATGCATGTTTGTGTGTGTGCAGGAAATGATGCAGGGAGATGTGAGTGTGTGTGCATGTGTGTATGTGTGATAAGCGAGAAATGATATAGGGAGATGCAAGAAAGAGAGAGAGAGTGTGTGTGTGTGTGTGTGTGTGTGTGTGTGTGTGTGTGTGTGAGTTTCGCTAATGACAAGAGGGACAATATTTTACTTAAAGACTAAAATACTGCCCCCTCTGTCATTATTAGAATGCTTTTTACAGAAACTGGCTTCGCTAGACAGCCGTTCGGCGTTTCTTCCACTGTCTCGTGAGACCATGACAGAAGCACAGATGGACAGAGGTAGAAAGCCAATTTCAATAAAAAGCATTCTAATAATAATAATAATTATAATACTACTACTAATAAAATAAATGCTTGCAGTCTTATTTCCAGTATCAAATTTTGTGGCAGCCTGCAACAGTGGAGAAAAGTACAATCCCGGGCATGGTCTGGCAGTCAGGATACAAATAATGGGAGGCCTAATGATGCTGCCTAGCACCAAAGTACCAACAAATAACACATGAAGACCGTAAAGCAGTGGCTAAGTTTCCTGACATGCCTGTCTATGTAGACTATCACTGGAACTAATGGAATTTCTAGATCATCAGTGAGAAATGATGAAAACCTGTCTCTACTATTATATATTCAGCAACTGCTACAGATTCAGTGCAGCTTGGAGACAGGCCACAAATCACAAAGAGATGCAGAATAAGCAGGATCATAATGGACTGCTCTATGTTAGGGACGGCTGAAGGACCAGAAGGCAGGATTCCAGAGCAGGCATACCTGCTGATGTGAAATGAGGCTGACACACAACCTAAAAGAGATGTGGTGATGTTAATTCACATATCCTTATCACACTCACTTGGGTTTTTACATTTTAGTTCAGGGTTTTAACCTGGTTGGCAGCCTGGAAACCAGAGGGTTCTTAAAGTAAAACAACCATACAGTAGCACAGCTAGGACGGGGCAAGAGGGGCAACTGCCCTTGGCACAAGCTATTGGGGAACAGAATCAGCCATTCCCAATCTCTCTTTAATGCAAGACCAGTTTTTAAAGGGTCTATATTATATTCTCGAATGTCGACAATGTCGAATCTGACACTGTCGACACGAGAATATCGAATGCTCAGAATCTCGAGCATGTAAACGGAAATCTCCATAAGGGGAGATTTCCGTTTACTGCAGTGTAGTGCGGTCTCGGAGTTGGTATATTTAAGTAGCAGGGGGGGTGTGGGGTGCAGGGGGGTACTTTTTTCTTTTTTGGTTTTGTTTTTTTAAACACTCGAGATTTTGAGCATTCGATATTCTCATGTCAACATTGTCAGATTCGACATTGTCAACATTCGAGAATATAATATAGAACCCTTTTTTAAAAGCTAGTATTGCATTTGCAGTGACACCCGAGTGCTGTAACTCTCTCTCTGTGGTCTAAACTGTGGTAAACAATTTGCTACAGTTTAATTTTTTTTTTTTTTTTAATGATAATGAAAGCCTTAGCGCTGTAGCACTCTGTGCAGGCATGCTATAAACTGTAGCAACTGTTTGCTACATTTGTCGCAAGCAGTTTGCTACAGTTTAAAATAATACTTCTTTTAATAAAATAAGTTGAAAGAGAGTTGAAGGCAGGGCACAGAAATGGGAATTGAACAGCTGGGGCAGGATGGAGAGGGTGTGTGTTTGTCCTGAATCTGGTCACATGGTTGGTGTGCCAGTAGAAGAACAGCTTTTTTTTTTTGCCTTTTGAATGGAAGAGCTGGTGGGAAGATGTAGATGTAGTGATCAGTTTATTACAGTGAAGTGCCTTTTTTTTGGCACCCTCTGAGTGTATGGGGCTCCGGCTCAGAGTACCAGCCCAGGGTGCTACTTAAACCAGGCATGCTTCTACAGCCACACTTGGAAATTTTTTTTCCAGAAGGCACATCAACATGCCTACTTATATGTCACTAACCCTTCTCTCTAAAAATGTGTTTTTCTAGCTGATAGTTTCTTTTCCCAATGTAAATGAAGGAAAATTTTATTCACCAGTTACAAATTTCTTCAAGTGACACAAAATGTGGTGTTAGTTCCCAACTATACCTTATACGACAAACAAATTACCATGCAAACCTCTTCTTCTTCTTTCGGCTTTTCCCGGTTAGGGGTTGCCACAGTGGAACTCTGGTCCGCTAGTGATTGGCAGTAGATCTTTACAGTGCCGAGGTGCCAGCTCGACGCCCAACCTTCAACGAAGGCACGCCCATTTATGCATGTCTTTCGAGCGCAACTCAACTGCGGGGAGGACATGCAGACTCCACACAGAAGGCGCTCCAGCCAAGAATCGAACGGGAGAACCTCTTGCTGTGAGGCGACAATGCTACTGCTGCACCACCGCAACAGCAAGAAAATGTTAAGGCCATACATAGTTAATTCCTTGCCGATGGTCTAAATGATGAATCCTATGTACAGCAGTGGGACTCTGCAGCTATATTATATGTAAACAAGCAAATAAAAGAGGACATGGAAAACAATTCTAACATTTTATCAGCATCAACACTCTTTTTACCATTTTGCACATGCAGTCGCGAGTTTAAATATAAATATGAAACAATGTACTCACCAGGCTTTAGCAGAATAGTATCTGAAAAATATTAACAGAAATACAAGGTTATGACTTTGGTTTTACACATTTTTTAAACTAACATTTAGAATCAAGAAACAGACAAATTCATGTACTCATAGTCCACTGCATTATGCAAGGTAGCATGAAGAGCAGTGATATGCAGAAAAGTGATGAAATAGAAACCAATGTACTACGGTCGCAATAGAGAAAAAACAGCACTGTAGACAGTGAATCTAAACAACTGAATAACGACATGGAAATGAGGGATAGCAAATATGCAAATCATGCCATCAAACATGGCAAAATAACTTAAAAACATCTAAAGCAACTGAGCTGACAACCTATTATTAACACAGAAGAAGCATTACATCTTAGTAGCTACATTCAGGGCCAGTGTCCACAGTGTGGTGGTATGCAGCAGACCTCAGCTCCAATGCAGAAGCTACCATCAGTCCCTAACCTACCAACACTTGGTTGAGCAGCAGCTCATGGTCATGGGCCACTTTCATACAGAAAGGGATACCACACTTAAGTATGATGAACTGTGCTACATATGTAAGTGGAATCTAGCTGTCGAGGAGGGTGCTTCAACAGCCCATCACAGTGGATACCAAGGTACATGCAGCTTTAACTATCCTAGCTACAGGGATAATTCAATGACCTGCATTGGACACACTAGAAATTTTACAGATATCAGACTTGCATATCCTACACCACTTATTCAACACTGTTGTAAAATGTGGAGGAGTATATATGGTCCCTAAGGACTGCAGAGGACATAATCTTCAGTTATGTTAGCATTCTACAATGCTGCGAATTTTTTCAAAGGTCCTGGGAACCAATCGATTACACACACACACACAAACTGTCACTAAGACTTCACCAGGCCCAGAAGAAGCAAAATACATTAACAAAAAGGGCTTCTACTCCCTCAACTGCCAGATGGCTTGCAATACCCATGGTATCATCTATAATGTTTTCTCCCACCACCCAGGCAGTTCCCATGATTTTCATATCTAGCACACATCCAACCTATACCAAAGTTTCATGTGGGTTGAATTTCTACAAGATCTTCTACTCGGCAGGTGCACATTTTCAACCTATCCATCACCACAAGTAGAATCCTCCCAAGTCAATGCATACACTCACATGTAATTATAATTCCAGAACTTTCAGCTTCCTTATCTCTGGATTTCTAGCCGATATCCATTCTTTATATAAATATAAGGTAGGTCCTAACTTAAAAAAGTCCTTTGAAATGGTAACAAAGAATAGAAATAGGTTTGGTACCACAAAACGTGGGAATTGTTCTCAATGCAAGTACATATACACAGAAGAGAATGTAACAATTAACAACTTTCTAAAAACTGTAGTTAGATTTGAAAAAGGAAATTGTCAGACTACAGGAGTGATTTATTTGGCTATGTGTAAATCTTGTCCCAGTTTTTATGTAGGTAAAACTCAGAGAAGATTAAGGGACAAGATATACGAACACACATACCAAATATCCACTAAAAATGTTAATAATGCCCTATACAGGCATTCGATTGTTTGCCTGAAGTGCACAGAATTTAGGTTTGGCATATCAGAAAGAGTGCTACAAAACCCAAGGGGAGGAGACTACAGAAGCCATATAGAAGAAAGAGAAACAAGATGGCAAATTAAGTTACAAGCAAGTCAAACCCCAGGGTTAAATGAAATTATAACAATAAATCCTCTATTGAATAAAAAAAATGGAGGCTATGAAATGATTTATAAGTGGAAGTATACTTAACATATAGGGATGGAAAAGAGTATTTTAACAATAAGTATTTTATAAAGTATTTTATATAGTTTTTTCATAAAGTTTTATATAAAGTTTTTTATAAAGTTTGTGTCTTACACAAAGCTTCTAAGATGTGAATGGGTTTGAAAACAATGTATTATGGGTTCACAACAGAACAATGTTAATTGATGTGTGTTGCACTTTAAACATCTCTTTTTTTATTAATTATTTGGGTAATAACTGATGTCATCATTATTGTAGAGTATTTAAGGGGAGAAATTGTTAATAGACACAGATTCTGATGAAATCCCTGGGTATAGGGAGGAAAGCGCTCAATCTTTTTTAAGTGTGTAAGACTGTTTCAATAAAGGAGTTGTGAGGGAATCCCAGTCGTGGCAGTGTGCTTTTCATCTGTATACTATATCCATTCTTTGTCTTGCCATCAAAATCTCTGAAAGATTCATGTATGAGCAACTATATGAACATCTTAATAAATATGGGCTGCTAACTGAGGTTCAACATGGCTCCCATGCTGAACACAATGCACCAAATGCCACACCCAAAAGTGTCAGAATAAATTTTCTCCTCAGTGGAAAAAGGCTACTTGAGCTCTATTAACAAACCTTTACAGGACCTTTAAAAGTTTTAACCACTCAACACTAATATACATTAATACCACTGTACTTAGTGACAACACAGTCACTGGTTTCAAAGCTACCTACCTAACAAACCATTTATAATACACAAGGGAAATCTATACACTAGCACATGCAAAGTTTCTGCAGGAGTCCCTCAAGGCTCTATACAAGGCCCCATTATGTTTTCTCTATTTATTAATAACATTACTACCTGCATTCTACCAACTAACATCACACTTTATGAAGATGACATCATCCTGCATACAGAAGTGGTTTTACTTCTGCAGCTGCCCAAACAGAGCTGTACAAGGATTTCTCAGCTTTCTGCAATACTCTAAATGTGGCCATGTTATCTGGTACACCACAAAACTACTAAAAACCTTCCCATTAATGATTCTCAAACCCAAGATGGTACCCATAACAGCAGTGGACAAATACAAATAGCCAGGACTAACTATGGAGCTAACTCCATCATTCAAAACTCATACCAACTTAGTTGTTTCAAATGTCTTGACTCATCTGAAAACTGCTGACTCCATCTCCAAACACCTAATAAAGGAAGCTAGACAAATCCTAGGTAAGAATGTCTATTTACAGAGTCGGTATGCTCTGTTAACTGTCTCCATATACTAAGTTTACAATTCCAACAAGAATCAGTTTACAATTCCAACAAGAATCAATCTACAAATTCTAGATTTATCAATATCTCTCCCCAGCTGGAACACCACTACTTTACCCTGCAAAAAGCCAGAAGTCTACCAGTAACAGCTGCTATCAACTCTTACCATCAAAATACTGAAAAGCAAATTCTACTCCCTTCTTGGAAAAAGGTTACAAATAAAGTCCCCCTATTCTATTAGGAGTCTTGAGAGTAACGTTACGACTCTAATAAGATCCCCTTTTTTGGGCTCACTGCTGCTGAAAATGGTTTAGTAAAGCTGTACCCTCTAATTGGAACTACCTCCCCATAGAGCTCAATAAAATTACAGAACACAACTTTCAGGAAAAAAACTGATGAAACATTTTACAGACACATACAAATGTTCCTGCTTCCAGGACAAAGAGCAAGGTATTACCATTTTAAGTATGTAAATAGTCTTAACTCCCTCTACCTGGACTACAACTACATACTTTACTACTACTAATCTTAAATATAATCCCTCCTCCTGTAGTGTTCTACTTATAGTCTTAGACATAACCCAAAATGATATATAAAGGCACACTGTTTTAAAACTTAAAAAGCAAAGCTCTGGCAGATTCCCACACCTGTCCAGAAATATGGTTGACTCTCCCCCACTGGCTGCTACATGTATTTAAATTCATGCAGCAAACACTACAGCAAAAATAGATATTATCTGTTACTATAAAATGTCTTTTGTAGACTAAAATATCAATTCAGTGTTACTCTTTACAGTGTATTGTTTCAGTGGTAATTCTGTCTAAGCTCTGAAGCAAAACTCCTCCGCACTGACATAATCCTCATCACGGAATGCAAAAAGTTGAACAACTATGTGCTAAGTTTTATCTGTATAACTCTGAAGCAAAAAAGGTCACTATACAGTTAAGACATTTTACATAATAATATTAGAACAGGAAAGGACTTAGGAAATTTGTAGAACTTCACTGACTGTTTCTGATGTAAGTAGGCACTAAATTTACCCAAAAGTATATCAGTAGTATCTTTGGATCAGAGTGGGTAACCATTGTGAATTAATTCAAAGCACTGATGTGTGGTACTTGTAATCCATTTGATGCAGTTAAAGAAGGATTTATAATTATCAATGGCTTCAGATGCTAAGTTTAACTTGTGTTCCACCTTCATCTTCCTTTTGGTAACTTTCAGATTTTTGCAGCTCTTTAGATTTATTATAGGCCATAATTAGTTTTACTAACTTTCCTATCTGTCTGTTTCCACATATGACAAACAGTGTAGCAATTTGCTAGTCCTCCTTGGCATGTCTGCCTCTGCACATGTGGCAACGATGAAGCACAGCCTCAAGCATGGTCAGGCATGCTTCCTGTGATGACGACTACTCAATCACATGCAGTTTGACAGCCAGACTTCTCCACTTAGCCTGAACAACGCTGTCTCCGTAATGTGGTTCCATTGATTTATTATTTAACCCTTTCAGCACACTACCTGCAATATGCAAGCCGTGATTCATAACTAAGCAGTTGAGGGTCATGTTGAGTTACGGGATACTTAACATTTAGCACTGTGAGGTGCTTGGCTATGAATATCAGCCAAAGTGTGCAACAAAGTCATGCACCAACAAATTGCAATGTATTAGAAACTGATACTCCTGAGCAACATGGCTTCTAATCTCATTCAGAGCACATATGTTAGTAATGTCTTAAGACACACGTAATGAATACTGTACTGATCATATTTTACAAAATAAAAAAACTTAATTGTAAGAAGCATGTTTAGCATGTTTGATAGCATGGATGCAGTAGTAAGTACCTGCTACAGCACCAGATGCTCAACAATCTTTCAAATCTCAAATCCTTTATTCATCAAATCCTCCAAATATCAGCTGGCACAGTCTTGCAGAATGTCACTCAAAAGACCTACAACCCAACCCTCCATCTGCCAGCACCTGAAAGGATTAGCACTTGTTCAGAGTACCATATTCTTCACAACAAAGCTCCCCTTGGATTCTGTGAGAAAGAAAGGAAAATTAAGTGAATTACCCATCTCATTAAGGAGTCCCACAAGCAACTTAATGGCCTAGCTTAGGGGAAAAGAAGGAATTTTTGCACTACCACTGGTGTTAGAAAATGATCTTCATGGAACTCCAACCTCATAGTTGGAGGACTTCATGAGTTAAGAAAATGCTGTCTGATAAGAAGGTAAGTTACACAAGGCAAAATTCAAAGCAACTAAGAACAGTAAAATACAAAAAAAAATGCAACTCTTTATCCCTGGTCATGAAGTGCAGAGAGATAATTGTGACCCACATGAACCATGTTCAATTAGCAGCAAGCATGCTGAAAGGGCTGGACTAGGAGGATGGGAGTGAGCGGCTGCAGTAAGTATTTCTTCAACAGACCAGGGTTCAAAATCACAATGGAAGAAAAAGCCTTCTCCAACCTTGAACCCTCCCTCTAAAATCACCTACCTAGTGAAGTGAGAGAGCAAAGTACTCTGGAAAATTTTAAGAACAAACTAAAAGAGCATGTCATTAATGAAACCAAGTGCAAATGCTTTCAAGGCAGGCTAGTAATCTAGTTTCTACAAAGGTCACCTATGACTCTACCAATCATTCTTATTCCCAATGAACAATACTATACCACATAAATACCTATGCAACCATCTAAAGAATGCACATGTAAAATGTTACATCATGTAAAGATAAATGCACACTACTTAATGAATGTATTTATTTACACATTGAAACTGTTCTGATTATCTCTTGAATGTTTACTGATGCAAATTATCTTACTGTGAAAGTCTGTTCTAAAATCTATCTGAAAGTTTACTGATTTACAAAGCTGTAAATTGGTACAGATCATGGAAGAAAAAGGTCATCTGACAAGCCCATTTACCCAGATATCAGATTGCAGATAAAATAAATAAATACATAGATACATACATACAATCAAATTACAGTGAAGATTCTGAGGCAGATTACCAAACCAGATAAGATTCATAGATTAGTACTAGGCTATTTGCCCTTGTGGACCATTTTAAGCCTAGCCAAGTACCCCATGTGAGAATCAAACCCTGCACCTTGTGTCTGCAAGGTAAACACCTTAACCATTCTGCCATTCCCCCACTTTTGTCCCCGTTTGTCCCCTCATCATGTAGGTTTTGCACAGATTTGAACTGCATACCTGTAGTCACTTCATGTCCAAAATAATAATCCCCGTATGACTGAATACAGGTAATAGTCAAATGTGAATGGGAACACCCCTCACCGTGGAGTATGGACTGTAACAACCCCACCCATAATATGTATTGTCAACAGAATAAGCTGCTGACAGGTGCCCAAATACCTGTGTCTATAAACACAGGCAAAAATTCATAATAGGGAGGAAACTCCCTGCCCATATGCTTCATCTGACATTTGAACTCAGCCAGGGAAGTTCCGTTCACCAAGCAAACAAGCATAAACCCAGATCACTACATGAACACTCTGATATTTGTCTCATGGCATCAATATGTATCGATCTTTTCAGGGATGTACTGAACAGCATGGCAAGATCTGCATTACATTTAAACAAATATGATAAAGACTATAACAACATTACTAGTTTAAGTAGCCACCATCCAATCCTGGACATACTTTGTCTTTTACTCATGACAGCCTATGTAACAGGTTCCCAAGTATTACACTGCTATATCGACTAGTACCAGGTAGCAATTGATGGCATGTGAGCTATGCACAAGTGTCCCTGAATGGAGAGGAATGTACTGCTGCCATGGCTAGGATTCAGAAGGGGTTACTGCCAATGCTAAGCCCTAAGCTGGTCATTTTCCCACTGGCAATAGCCCTGTCTGACTCAAAACAGGTCCTCTTCACGGATTCTATAGTCTGTAGAATCACTGCAGTGGGCTTTCTCCATTGTGATACTCAATGCTAGTCTGTTATCATTCCAAGGGGAACACTCTTCACTAATTAGCGTTGTGCACGCTCCTGAAATTGTTCACATGCATAAATTACAATAGTGAGCAATGTCTATGAACAAAGCCAAAAAGCTGTGCTCCTCCATTCCAGTCAATGGGAAGACCATATAAAAGTAATAGTAGGTATGCATCTGTGGAAAGGCTCCAGTGGAAGGAGGGTGTGTGTATGTGTGTGTGTGTGTGTTTGTGTATACATGTGTGTGGCACACTGTATGTATGTTTGTACTGGTATGACTGGGAGTGTGTGTGTCTCTATGAGTGCAACCATTTGAGGGGTGTGTCTGCGTGTGTCATATCTATGCAGAGAGTGCGAGTGTGCTTGTATTTGTGTGTGTGTGTGTGGGGGGGGGGTGATTAGCATGCCTCTGAACTCCCCTAGACTAATGAGCAAAGCCAGTAATACTAGGGGCTCACTAGACACCATGAACATTTTAACAATATTAATGGAAGTCCATAATATGGAAGGGCACTAGACACCAGGGATACTTTAACAACACTTATGGAAGTCTATAATATGGGGGGGGGGGGGTGCTAGACACTAGGGACACTTTATAAATATTAACGGAAATGTGTACTATGGGGTGGGACACTAGATGCCAGTGACAGTCATTAATAATACTCAAAGTCACTTAAAAAGTTAACTGAATAGTTTTTTTTCACAAAAGACATTAGTAGTATGGGGAGGGACACCAGCTACCAGGGACATTCTTTAATACTACCCTTAGGTACTTACAAAGTTAAAAACTGTGGCTTTTGAATAAATGGGGGGGGGGGAGCAGCGACACTAAATATTCCCTAAGTCACTTGTAATGTTAACAAAAACACATTTTAAAATGATGCAAAATTACTCAAACCCTATACGTATGGCATGAGAAGGAGCTCACTAACAATTAACAGCTTTAATCCTCTGTGCAAATAGAGCACTTACTTAATAAAGGGACAGGTCTTGCATCGTGATGTATTTTCTGAATAGATTGTATGAAACTCTAATGTCTGGCATTACTGTCTTACTGCAATGGTCCGTGAGTTACAAGGGACAGGGCAGACATAAGAGGCAAAAAACAGGAACTTTCCGTAAGATCAGGGACAGCTGAGAGGAATGGGGATGTGTCCACCTGCAGGGGCTGTCATGGCACTAAAGGGCTGTGCTCAAGACTTTCAGACAAAACTGGGAAGAAAAATAGACAACAGCAGGGGGAACTTTTAACTACTGCCCTGAGCCACAATGCAGTTTTTAAACACTAAGGAGAATGAAATTGACAGATTACTGACTGACTGTAATCATAGGTAATTTACAAGGGGAAAATAACTGCCGGTAATCTCAGTGACAGGTCAGAGGTATGATGGTGTGTATGTGTATGTTTGAAAGTACGCACAAGTGTTAAAGAAGTGGATGCATACCTCCATTCATCTTCCTGGGCATTATTTTGCATGTACTGTTCCCATAAATTCCATTTGTTCCTTCCCTATTCTAAAGCCCCCATTCCCAGTCATTTTATATCTTTTACAATATTCAATACTTCAAGTACAGTTGGTAGATTTTGAATTCCATTTTGTAGTAATTGCATTTTTGGCAGCCAACAGAATTAAATTTAATAAGGCCTTACTATGTCTAAAGCAATTTAGATCCTATGTTTCAGCTCAAAAGAATAATTTCCTTAGTTACAGACGTTTGCTTCACCAAGACTTCTGACAAAGTATTTTATACAGAAGGTTTAAAATCTGCCAGTTCATTACACTCCCAAAAACATTCTCAGTTACCTCCTCCTTCCCTCATCACACTTCCTAAATTTGCTATCTATCAAAGGGAAAAAAATTGAAGTCTGCTTGGGGTATAAAAATACTTATGTGAATACTTCCAAACAAAAATCCTAAGCCTTCTGGACTTTGTTGCATATTTGGGAGCCATACATAAATCCTCCTGCTACTCCATTAAAAACTGCTTATACTGTCCTTCTTCCCAATCTTTTCTACCATCCTTGATTGATTCTTATAGTTACCTTGCACCATTTTATATGCCCTATTAATTATCCCCTTTTCGCAGCAGCTTCTGCTCTAAATTCAACTAAAAACTCTACCTGACTAGGTCTTTCACTTACTCCTTTCTGTTTGCCTATACTCTAACATCAATCCTTGGTATGGAATGCTACCTCTAACATGCGGTGCAAACTTCTGCTTGGCATCATCCCCCCCTTTCTCTCACTAGTTATTTGCTCTCAATACCTTGTTTCTTTTTTCAGTTTTCTCCAGTAAATTTCAGCCCCTTCTTGCCTATTTTCTGCACCACTAATTACCCCTCATCCCTATTGGCAAACTTTCCTTCCTCCATTCCCATATTGTCTTGTTCCTAGAACACTTTCTACAATTTTATGAATGCAATATTCTGTGTAGCTGTTGCTATTCTCCTCAAGGATCCGCATCCAAAATCCTACTCCCTCCTTATTTCCTGAACTCTGCCATTTCAACATCTTTCCGTTCCACTTTAAACTGTAACCTTCTGTTTATGTTATGTATTTGAGGTTTAACTGCATAGCTGTAAAATATCCCTTCAAATCAGGTAATCATAAACACTGATCTCTTAGGAGGACTGACTTATCCAGCTTAACTTTTGTCCTCTCTTTCCCTCCCAGAGAATTCCTCCAACTCTTTATTAATTATTGCCCACAGTTTCTCTTGTTGATAAAAATATCCTGACCTGTATATAAAACTAACGGGACTAAAGAATCAAACTACTTCTTAATAATAACTTGCCTTGTCAGAGTTTTGTAATATGCCATGCCCTGTGAGCATCTATGTATATAAATTGTTTGATAGATAATCAGCTATACTTTTCTTTTTGCTATATGTGTCTAACCCACTACTCTAAATCTGCTATAACTGCTCTTCCATAGTTACATCTAAGGCTCTTAATCTCTTTGCACCATCTCTAATATGATTTTATTTTTATTCTTTCTCACTTTTTATATTATTTGTTACGTCTCTTTCCATTTTTCCCCCTCTCATCTACTAACTTAAAATTAAATCTATGGTAAAGTGCTTTTTGACATTATTTGGTCTTATAATGTTTTTCTTAAAGTAGATGCTTTGTATCTTTATTCAATTAAATTAATACTGTTTTGGAGCTTTTCTCCCCGGGCCTCTACTGAAAATGGACATATATCCAGCTAGACTAGCCCGGTCAACAAATGTAAAATAAAATAAAATAAATAAAATAAATAAATAAAAAAACATTTTCACTGCTTGTGCCTTATTCCATATTCATAAATAGCAGCTTCCAGTTTTTCAGTTTTTGTATTATACTTTTAGTCTCTTCCCATACATCCTTAGCTGACATAACAAAAGTCTTTTTAATCCAGACTACTAAATACTTCATCTTATTGTGCCCCCACAAATATTTGTATTGCTGAACCAATTCATGTGGCAATACATACTTTATGGCTATAGCCTTTGCTTAATCCTCATTAATTTTATATCCCGAGAAGACTTGAGACTCTTTGCAAATGTTTTATAACACCAAAATGTCCTTTTCTGGATGTATCAAGTACAAAATAATATCAAGTGCAGATGAAGCTAACTTTGAGTACCATACCAATTTTATCCCTAAAATTCTGAGTATCTTTGCTATTAGCTCTAAATATAAAGCAAACAACAAAGAAGAAACAGAACACCCATGCCTGGTTCCTTTGATCAAACATAACTTATTGGACAGTAACCCTCCCACTTTAATTCTTGCCTCCTATCTAACTATCCTCCTAATTAACTTTTTTTATTCTATCAAGGAATACAAATCTTCCAGATCTTTATCACTTACTTCCCTCTTAACTTTCACAGGATCACCATTGATCATACAACACTATTTTTATTTCATTTCTTCATATCTTACCTTTTAGTTGTTAAACCACATCTTCCTCTAATCTTGGCATAATTAAGTCTTTCATAAATATTTTCATTTGTGCTCGTTCTTGTTTCCATATTCCTCTGCTTTATACAAATTTTCATAAAATTTCAGAAACATCTTTAATATTGCTATGGGATCTCTGGTTATTTTTCTTATTATACACTCCCTAAGTTTGGCGACACCCCTTTCTATTCTCTGCTGCCAAAGACATTGTGCTAAATGTTTTTGCACTCTGCAGTTGTTACCAAAAACACAGATGCTTAACAGCAATCTTTCTAAACTCATGCATATTTTTCAAATATTCCCTTATTTTCTCTTTAGCACTCTGAAGTTGCTCACCTACTTGTCCTATAAGATTATCCTTATTCTACAATACTTTAATCTTTGCCAACCTCTCTAAATAATTAATATTACTTCTTAAACATATCTCTTTCTCCTTTATTACTATCCTAGTTTTCAACTTATTTCCATTTTATTCCACTCAGTACCCATCTCTTCTGAGGAAAAGTATATCTTCTCAAATAACTTCCACTACCCATTCCTCGATTCTCTCTCTTTTTAACCTGCATATTTTTCTTAGTTCTTATTGACGCATAATCTGAAATAGTTATTGGATGTGTGTCAAGCATCCAATTAAATGCACATGCTCCTGTGAAATATAATTTCTATCCAATACAGCCTAGTTACTGTACTTTGGGGAATAATATGTAAATTCTGTCCGAGTCCCTATTACTGAATTCACAACTTTGAAACCAAATCTTCTTCTTCTTCTTTGGGCTTTTTCCTGGTTAGGGGTCGCCACAGCAGATCATCTGTCCGCTCATGATTGGCAATGGAGTTTTACGGTGTCGAGTTGCCAGCCTGGCGCCCAACCTTCCACAGAAGGCACGCACACACGCACACTCACACCTAGGGCCAATTTAGAGTGTCCAATCCACCTACTGCATGTCTTTGGGATGCGGGAGGAAACTAGAGCACCCGGAGGAAACCCACGCAACCACAGGGAGGACATGCAGACTCTGCACAGAAGGCACCCCAGCTGAGAATTGAACCGGAGAACCTCTTGCTGTGAGGTGGCAATGCTAACCGCTGCACCACCGTTGCCGCCCCACAACTTTGAAACCAAATATTTTCATAAATTTCCGCAGAAAACTACCCACTTTTGTTGTATTTTCCCTTACATGTCCCTTAATACATCCTCAGTTTTGCAAATCAAGTTCCAGTCCACACCTATAAGCAATATTCCCTGCTGAAAGCCAATTATTTTTCCTAAATGTTCTTAAGCTTCATAATAGCAGTTTTTGATGGAATGTAAATACCTATCATTATACTTCTCCTTCCTTGCCAAAAGCCCTTTTCTACCACAACTGTTTTTCTGCTCTTCTTCTATCCCTATTGGAGCCCCTCTAATAATCAATATTACTTCTGTTTTCCTAGGCCACTGACAGTCTGCTGAATATCTTTGTCAAATTCCCAGGCTCATTTCTTTCTATGTGCGTCTCCTTCACCGTTCCCGTTTGCATTCTGCATTTCATAATATACTACAGTAATCTTTCTTTTTTGTCTAAACCTGTAAAGACACTCGCATTCAAAGACAATATGTGTAAAGTAACCATTATGATAGAAAGCTGTTATACAACCTACAATAAAAGAGGAAGAAGACCTCACCCTAGCATAAATAAGAAAAGCCCTTAGAAAACTGAAGTCAAGGAAAACAGTGGGCTCAGATGAGGTCATGGTAAATATGATCAAGATGCTGGGTGAGTCAGAGAAGAAATGGTTCCTGAGATTACTCACAGCAGTATGGGGAGACAAGTGCATCACAGATGACTACAGAATAAGCATTCTAGTGCCAGTGTACAAGAACAATGGGGACACCGACATCTAAGGACAGTATAAACTTATCAAACTCCTGTCACACTGCATGAAAATGATGGAGAGGGAGACTAGACTAATAAATGAATATAGAGAGTAGCAAAATGTAAGATGGGAGAGGAGCATTTCAGAATCAGATCAGGATGCATCCCATATTTACAGTGAGGCAGATAGTTGAGAAGAGGCTAGACTTGGAGAAAGGAATATTACAATGTCCCAAGAAAACTGATTTGGATAGTCCTGTAATGGTATGAAGTCCCAGAAACACTGGCAGAATTTGTGCAAGTTATGCACAATGATTCTTTTAAAAGCCAGTATTGCATTGGCAGTCAAACATGAGTGCTGTAGCATTCCTTGTGTAGTCTAAACTGTAGCAACTGTTTTTCTAAAGTGTAAAGATAATAATAATAATAATAAAAAAAAAACATAAAACCTGAGCCCAGCACTCCATGTAGGCCGTGTATATCTTATAGCACCTATTAATTATGTTTGTAGTTTGCTACAGCTTTAAAAAAGAAATATTCTTTTTCATTAAAATGTACCAAAGGAGGGGCAGGGGCAGGACAAAGAAAATAAACTTGAATGGCTGGGGTGGGGGGCATGCTGTGCATCTGAACTGGTGGGCCAGTAGAAGGAATGTCTCTTTTGTTTTCGCTCTTCAATGGAAGAGCTGAGGGTGTTGGCTGCCAGGGCACGTAACCGGCACAGGGAGCTGGTTAAACCAGCTACGCTTTTAACAGCTTCAAATATCTTGGACGGGTGGGCTGAGGAGAAGGCATGTCAGAATGAGGACGTCAAAGTTAGAATCAGAGGGTCCTGTAGCCAACTGGCAAAGAGTGTCTTTGGTAAAGTGTGACAGAAGAATGTTAAAGAAGCTGAAAAGCAAGGTGCACAAAATTGTGGTGCGACCAGTATTATGAAGGCAGAAGCAGCTGAGGAAGCTAGAGGTGATGGAAACGAAGTGCCTTAAATGGCTCGCTACTGAAATGTAGGCAAGCAAAATGCCAAGTGCCGAAAAGCTGGAAAACAAAAAAAAAAAAAGACCAAAAACAAAGCTGAAGAATGAATCTTGAAAATCGCTCTTCTCTTTGAAGCACTTCTTTTTTTAGGAGACAAGTCCTCCTGCACTCTTACTCCCCCCCTCAACAAAACTTATATCAATTCTGAAATTGCCATGCCTCAATGAATGGGGAATATTCCAAGAAATGGCATCTCAAACTTGTATATACAAGTCCGATCCTTCAACCATTCAGTCTCTGTGTTCTGAGACTTGCTCTAGCAAGTCCTGACATTTCAAATGGTTACTGCCTTAAACACTGGGTAGGATGAATACTGTTGGACAGATGAACTAATGGTGACAGAAGAGCAGAAGCCAAAGTAGCTCCAACTTCAGAGAAGGTCAAAGACAAGAGATTACTGTGGTCTTGGCACTTGTTCAGTGCAACAAGTAATGGTATCAAGAAAGTACAGTTGTGTATATTTACCATAAATGTAGATGTTCAAGTATATTCACTGTTGCAGTCATTACATTTGGGGTAATCTGCAGGCAGGTTGCCCTCAGTCGGCCTGATTAACAAAGTCTTGGGTCCTGCGTCGGTTGCTGTCTGTTCTTCCATAACGTCAGGTCGTCAGGGGTATAAAACATGCAGCCGACGCCATTACATCAGTTTTTCTTGCCCCAGATGTCAGGTGCCCCCCAAATGGGGAGCCGAATATTTAAGTAATTAAAAAAAAAACACAAAAATATATATCTCCAAACTAAAGCAAATACACCAAAAAGGCTTTTAAGCACAGTAAAGGAAAGTATAAGTATAGAAGAGAAAAAACTGGGGGTTGGAGAGAGTGTAACCAGGACTGCAACAATGAATACACTCGAACATCTACATTTATGGTAAGTGTACACAACTGTGCCATGTTCTTCGTGTTTCACTGCTGCAGTCATTGCATTTGGGTATATTCACAAAGCTATGGTTGGGAGGATGGAATTATACAGCATTAGGACCAGCTATAAGGCCCTGCATGACAGCAGTGGCAAAGCCAGCACTGAATTTAGAGAAAAGAGGTAAATGGTAATGTTTGGTGAAAGTATGAACTGAGCTCCAGGTAGTAGCTTCTAGAACGTCTCTGGTAGGAACACCTCTGAGAAAGGCTGTAGAAGTAGATGCAGCCCTGGTGGAATGAGATCTGATCCCCTGGGGGATAGTTTTACCATGGTGCATATAGCAGAAACGAATACAATGGCTTATCCATTTGGAAATAGTCTGCTTTGAAATAGCCTTTCCCTCTGCCCCTGCAGCAAATGCCACCAGTAGTTGATCAGATCTTCTTAGAGATTTTCTCCTGTTTAAGTAAAATCTAAGCTGTGTGTGTACATCCAATAAATGTAGAATCCGCTCCCCCCTTGTTCTGTGGATTGGGAAGAAAGTTGGCAAATGAATGGTTTGATTAAGAGCCACACCGGATATCATCTTAGGCATGAAGGATGGACTGGTCCTGAGAGACACCCTGTCCGCATGAAAAATAATGAAAGGTTCCACTGCCATAACAGCCTGTAATCCTTCTAGCTGAAGTGACTAAAGGAAAGCTGTTTTACAAAAGAGAAATTTTAATTCTACACTAGCAGCTGGCTCGAAAGGAGGAAGAGTAAGTTTTTCCAAAACAAAGTTGAGGTCCCAGTCAGGGGTTGGAGCTCTCCTGGGTGGTCTTAAGTTTTTGGCCCCTCTGAGATACTGCTTTAGCAGAGGATGAGAGAAGAGGGGAGGCTCCGTGGTGTAATGAGGTGAAATTGCTGAGGCATGGATTTTTATGGAAGAAAAGGACAGGCCCTTGTGAAGCATCTCAGTTAAGTATTGTAAAATCTGAGGAATCCCTTGTGATTGATTCCAGGCACAAAATCTTTTCTATTTGTCAGCATAAGATTTTCTAGTACTAGGCCTTCTTGTCTCCAAAATGACATCTATCACAGGTTTGCTGAGGGATGCTAAGGGTGAAATTAGGTGATTAGCCATGCTGCAAGATTCAAAGTTTGGAGCTGAGTGTGCAGAATTTGGTAGTTCTGCTGAGACAGCAAGTAAGGTGTCTGAGGCAGGTGCCACAGTGGAAGGTGTGACACATTGTGCAGGAGTGGGTACCAGTGTTGGCGAGGCCAGTCTGGGGCAATCAAAATCATTTTTGGTTTGTCCTGTTTGACTTTTAGTAGAACTTTGGAGGGCAGAGGGGGAAAGGCATAGACTGACAGGTTTTTCCAGCTGAATGATAGAGCATCCACTTTCCAGGCTATTTTATGATAAATTCTTGTGCAGAATTTGTCCAACTGATAGTTCTGGGGTGAGGCAAAAGATCCATGTCTGGACTCCCCCATTTGCGTGTCAACATGTTGAAAGTCCGTGGCTCCAGTTTTCATTTGTGTGGGTCCATGAGATTTCTGCTTAGTTCATCTGCCAGAGTATTCAGTTTTCCTGGCAGGAACTGAGCTTGTAGCTGTATTTTGATAGGTCAAGGCCGTGTTCCACAGTGCCATGGCTAGCCTGCAAAGGGGGTAGGAGTGTGTACCCCCTTGCTTGTTTATGTACTACATAACTGTGGTGTTGTCTGTCTTTATCATTAATTGTCCTGGACAAAGGTAGTCCTTGAAGGCTGTCAGTGCATTCTGTACAGCTAGCATCTCTTTTTGATTGATATGAAGGTGCATTTGATTTGGGCTCCATTTGCCCTGAATGCACTTCCCTGCCAGACGAGCCCCCCAAGCATAGCCTGATGCGTCTGTAGTTAAGAGTTTGGCGGCAGGGGGTGGAGTGAATGGCATTCCCTTGTTTTGGTGGCAGACCTCTGCCCACCATAGGAACTCTAGTTGCAGGCAAGGTATGATAGGAATCATTGCTTCCAGGCTGTGACTGTGTTGACACCATAAACTTTTTAAGTACCACTGAAGTTTCCTCATATGCAGTCTTGCATATGGAATTAGAAGAATGCAGGAAGCCATGAACCCCAAGGCTTGCAAAATTTGTCTTGCAGATAGCAGGGTTTTTGTGGCCACCGGTTTGAAGTAAGTTACCAAATGAAGTCGCTTTTCTGGCAAAAGGTAAGCCATCTGGGCAGTTGTATTCAAGCTTGCACCCAGTAATGTCATTTGAGAGGGTACCAGTTCTGACTTATTTTCGTTAATATTGTACCCTAGACAAGTTAGAACCCTTTTTACAAACGCCAGATGTTTTAGAAGAATGTCCCTGTTTTCTGCCTGAATTAGACAATCGTCCAGATATGAATACATCTGAATATTTCTTTGTCTGCAAAATGCAATTACTGGAGCCAGGCGTTTTGTGAAGACCCTGGGCGCAGTTGATAAGCCAAAGGGCAGTGCAGAGAAAGTACAGTTGTGTACACTTACCATAAATGTAGATGTTCGAGTGTATTCACTGTTGCATTCATTACATTTGGGTAAATCTGCTGGCAGGTTGCTTCAGTCAGCCTGAATTCCAAAGTCTTGGGTCCTGCGTCGGTTGCTGTCTTCTCTTCCATGACGTCAGGGGTATAAAACATGCAGCCGACACCAGTCAGGTGCCCCCCAAAAAATATTATATATGTATGTATATGTATATATGCATATATATATATATATATATATATATATATATATATATATGATAGGGTGATGGCTGGAGGGTAACCTGGACTGAAACAGTGAATACACTCAAACATCTACATTTATGGTAAGTGTACACAACTGTACTATTTTCTTCGTGTTTCACTTTTACAGTCATTACATTTGGGTAGAATCCCAAAGCTATGGTTGGGAGGCTGCAGCTAAACAGCATTAGGTGCGGCTATAAGGTCCTGCAGCACTGCAGTGGCAAAGCCTGCCCTGAACTTAGAGTAGAGAAGCAAATGGTAATGCTTTGTAAAGGTGTGACCAGAACTCCAAATAGCAGCCTCTAGAATGTCTTTGGTTGGTACTCCTCTGAGAAAGGCTGCTGAAGTAGCTGCAGCTCTGGTGGAATGAGACCTAATGCCTTTGGCCCATGTTTACTATGGTGTGAGTAGCAGAAACGGATGCAGTGGATTATCCACTTTGAAATTGTCTGCTTTGAGATAGCCTTTCCTTCTGATCCTGCAGCATATAACACTAGTAATTGCTCAGTTTTTCTTAGAGCTTTTGTCCTGCTCAAGTAGAATCTTAGCCGTCTGTGTACATCCAAGGAATGCAGAATTCTCTCCCCTTTGTTCTGCGGATTTGGATAAAAAGTTGGCAGATGGATTGTTTGGTTAAAAGCCACACTGGAAACCACCTTAGGCATAAAAGTAGGATTTGTCCTCAGAGACACCCTGTCTGGGTAAAATATGATAAAAGGCTCTACAGCAATGAGGGCCTGTAGCTCTGAAACCCTTCTTGCTGAAGTAATTGCTAGAAGCAGGGCTGTCTTCCATGATACGAACTTTACATCAGTGGTAGTGGCTGATTCAAATGGAAGCAGGGTGAGCTTTTCCAACACATAATCGAGGTCCCATGCAGGTAATGGTGATGGTGATCTTCTAGGAGGCCTTAGGTTTTTGGCTCCTCTAAGATACTGCTTTAGTAAGGGAAGAGAAAAGATTGGTGGCTCTGTATTGTAATGAGCCGAAATGGCAGAGGCATGGATTTTGATTGATGAGAAAGATAGGCCTTTGTCAAGCATCTCAGTTAAGTATTGTAATATCTGAGGAATAAGTGGCTCTGCTATATCAGTTCCTTGTGCTTGATTCCAAGCACAAAATCTCTTCCATTTGTCAGCATAAGATTTTCTAGTACTAGGCTTTCTGGCTTCCAAAATGACATCCATCACAACTTTACTGAGAGGTGTCGTTGGTATGATTAACTGATGAGCCATGCTGCCAGGTTCAGAGTCTGTAGTTGATTGTACAGGATCTGATTGTTTTGCTGGGACAGTAGTTGTGGTCTTTGAGGCAAGATCCAAGCTGGGTATTGAGACAAGTTCCTTAGGATTGTGTACCAGTATAGGCGGGGCCAGTCCGGAGCAATTAATATCATCTTTGGCTTCTCTTGTCTGACTTTTAGGAGGACCTTGGGTAGAAGAGGCAGAGGAGGAAAGACGTAAATTGACAGGTTTTTCCAACTGAAAGATAGGGCGTCCACTTTCCATGCTTGTCTGTGATAAGTCCTTGTGCAAAATCTTTTCAGTTGATAATTTTGAAGACAGGCGAATAGATCTATGTCTGGGCTCCCCCATTTGTCTGTTATCATGCCGAATACTTGTGGATTTAGTTTCCACTCGTGAGGATCCATAAGGTTTCTGCTTAAATCGTCTGCCAGAGCGCTCCGTTTTCCTGGCAGGAATTGACCTTGAAGATTTATCTGGAAGGTCAAAGCTGTGTCCCACAGTGCCATGGCTAATCTGCAAGGGGGGTATGAGTGTGTGCCCCCTTGCTTGTTTATATACCACATGACTGTGGTGTTGTCCGTCTTTATCAGTAGTTGTCCTGGATGAAGTAAGTCCTTGAATGCTGTTAGGGCATTTTGAACGGCTAGCATCTCTTTCTGGTTGATGTGTAGATGCACTTGATTTGGTGCCCATATGCCCTGAATGCATCTTCCTTCCATGTGGGCCCCCAAGGCATAATCTGATGCGTCTGGTATTAATGTTTGGCTGGCAGGGGGTAGAGTGAAGGGTCATCCCATGTTTTGGTGACAGGCCTTTTCCCACCATAGACACTCCTATTGCAGGCAGGGTATAAGAGGAATCATTGTTTCCAGACTGTGTGAATGCACTGACTCCATAAACTTTTTAGGTACCACAGAAGTTTCCTCATATGCAGTCTTACATATGGAATTAGTAGAATGCAGGATGCCATGAAGCCCAGAGCCTGCAGAATTTGTCTTGCAGAAGACTGGGTCTTTGCTGCCATCAGTTTGAAGTAAGGAGTCAGTTGCCTTTGTTTGTCTGGCGTGAGGTAAGCCATCTAGGCAGTTGTATGCAAGCTTGCACCCAGGAATGTTATCTTTTGAGAGGGTACCAGTTGTGATTTCTTTTCATTTATTGTGTACCCTAGGCATGCTAGAAGCCTTTTCACAAACGCCAGGTGTCACAGAAGACTGTCCTTGCTCTCTGCTTGAATGAGACAGTCGTCCAAGTAAGGATATATTCGAATACTTCTTTGTCTGCAAAACGCAATTACTGATGCCAGACACTTTGTAAAGACCCTGGGTGCAGTAGATAAGCCAAAGGGCAGTGCAGAGAATTGGTAATGCATTAAGCCAGCCTTGAATCTGAGGTATCTTCTGCACGACTGTCTTACTGGGACATGCAGGTATGCCTCCTTTAAGTCTAAAGTCACCAGCCAAGCATTCTTGCCCAGCATGGGCAGAAGCTGTTGCAAAGTGAGCATTTTGAATTTTGGAATATCCAGGTATGTGTTTAAAATCGATAAATCCAGTATTGGCCGCCAGGCCTTGAACTTTCTGGGTACCAAGTACAGTCTTGAGTAAAAACCTTGTCCTTTTTCCTGTTCTAATACTATCTGAATGGCCCCCATATCCATGAGGGACATAACCTATTTCTGTGCCTCTGCCCATTGTTTTTTTGGCAGGTCTGGCCAACCATTTGTCATTGGCAGAGTGTGGAAATGGAATCTGTATCCCTGTGATACAATGTTAATTACCCACTTGTGCTGGGTTATTAACTGCCAATTTTGAGCAAAAAGTGCTAATTTTTCCCCTATGGGTGCTGCCAAAAGATAAGTGCTTGGTGTAGGCAGAGGGAAGTCATTGGGATTGCTTTCTGTAGGTTTGCGCTTTATCTCCCCCAGATTTGGAGGTGGATGCGCCCCATTGCTTTGACCTGTATGAGTCTTGAGCTTGGAACCCTTAGGGCGCCTGATTTGCCCCTTTGTTCTCTGTCTGACACAGGAAAGGACCAATTTTTTGTAGGCCAGTGTCTACTGAATCTAGGTGGCTGCACTTATAAAAAATCTTTAACAGTTTGCATACACTTAGCTTTGTCTTCCATTTTCTTTAAAACCTCTTCTGCCTTAATACCAAACAGAGAATCATGCGGTAAAGGTGCATCTAGTAATTTAGCTTTAACATGATCAGGCAAATTTTGTTCCTTTAACCAGGCATGCCTCCTAATCACAGATCCAGTAACTGCGGCCCTGCAGGAGGCCTCTAAAAAATCAAAACCACATTGCAATGTATGCTTTCCAACTTGTTCAGCTGCATGCAACAATTCCTGCAATTCCTTACTTTCTGCACATTCTGAAATCAACATCATTTTCTGTTTCAGCAATCCCATAACATGTTGTTGGCACTTAAGCATATGAAATTGACAGTTTAAGGCCCTGATTGCCAAGGTTGCAGATGTATAAACCTTTTTTTCCCATCTGTCCAGCACCCTGGAATCTCTGTCGGAGGGGGTAGGGTTTTTTGCTGTTGAGGCCTTAACTCCCTTAGGACCCTGTGAAATAGTTTCAGGATCAGCAGCAGGGTTTCTAAATAAAAATTTATGAGAGTCAGGGACCCTCTAATACCTGTCAGGCTTACTGGGAGCCGGAGGTAGAGAGTCAGGGGTCAGGCTTGACTCTGAAAAAACATCATCCACAATGTCTAACACAGGGGGAATGGCTAAAGGCTTGTGCTGAGGGAGAATGAGGAAATCCCTGAGCCCCTTTTTTGATTCTGAGAAGTCTTGACTCTCCCAGTGAAAAAGCTCCCTCGAAGTATGCAAGGTTTCTCCAAATGAATAATCCTCAGGAGGAGATGCAGATGGAATAGACTCATCAGAATCCTCATAGGGAGGTAAAGATAATTCTTGATCAGAAGAGGAATCAGAAGAAATAGAAACCTGATCTGAAGATTCATAGTCAGTGTCTTGCCTAGGCCTCTTATGGGGGATAGGTACCCCTGATCAAGGTAATAAGGTCTTCAGCCATTTTGATCATCTGTTTTTTAGGCATAGAGGCCTGTGCACGTGGCTCAGGCGTCGTTTTTTTAGCTTTAGAAGGTGTCTTTGCCTTTGGTTTTGCAGCTTTCATCGGTTTGATGTAAAAATGTTGAGGTCTGAATACACCCTCAGAAGCCGGTGCCTGCTCAGCAGCTCCAGACCCATCTGAGGGAGATACATCCGTCGGTCCAATACCTTGAGTATCTTGCAGCATGCTTGACTCCACATGTGTGTCAGTAGAGGCCTGCGACTTGAAGGTAGCGGGTATCACTGACTGCGAAAGTGTCTCACTGAGTACCGGTGAATTGGCGACTGGCTTAGGAGAAGCTTAGTCTTCAGTTTTGGATCTCAACTGCCTTTCTCTGTCATTCTCTTTGCGTTTTTTATGTACTCCGGTAGTCGGATTGCTATCCGACGACATCTCTGGGTAGTTAAATCTATTGCCAAAATACTTAGATGCACAAATGTACCAACGCTTAATAGTGTGTTGGTTAAATCTAGCACAAAACCAACAGCCAGGCACGTTGTGGTCAGGGCCTAGGCAAGGAATACAGTATAAATGGAAATCCTTATGAGGTATTTGCTTCCCACAAGTAATACAATTATTAACTTTTTCTGACATCTGTAAAAAGCAAGAAAAAAGTTTCCCCAACGGGGTACTTAGCTTTATTGAAGACTTCGGTTCTGAAACTCAAAAGTACAGTTTTGTACCTACCATAAATGTAGATGTCCGATAGATATGCAACTGCAGTCATAACGTATGGGTTGTCCTGCCTCAGGCAGCCCTCGGTCGGCCGGATTCCAAAGTCTGGGTCCGACGTCGGCTGATGTCGCATTTCTCTCCGACGTCAGAGCGGCTGGAGTACATAAGCATCAGCCGAAGCCATTTTCTTCAGTGTTCCTTGCCCCAGATGCCAGGTGCCCTCCAAGGAAGGCAGTAATCAAATTGGAAGACAAAAACAGGATTCCAGACAAATAAATGAGCAATAAACAGATACACCATAACAGATATCCCCAGCTAAGAGAAACAGGGATAGGAGTGGACCCTAGGCATAGAGGGGTATGGAGGGAGGGAAAATCCGACTGCAGTTGCATATCTATCGGATATCTACATTTATGGTAGGTACAAAACTGTACTATGTCCTTCAAGAATGCAACTGCAGTCGTAACATATGGGTAGAATACCATAGCTTAGCTGGGGGAGGAGGAATGCTCTAGGAAAAAGATGGTATGGCAATCAAACCCTGCAGGACTGCCGAAGCAAAGCCTGCTCTGGATCTGGAGTATAGAGGGAGATTGTAGTGTTTGGAGAATGTATGCACGGAGCTCCATGTAGCAGCTTCTAGAATGTCCTTAGTAGGCACCCCTCTTAAGAATGCTGTAGAGGTGGCTGTAGCTCTGGTGGAATGTGGTCTGACATTGGCTGGAACAGGCTTTCCATGAAAGGAATAACAGAATCTGATGCAATGTCCAATCCATTTTGAAATAGTCTGTTTTGAAATTGCTTTTCCTTGGACTGCAGGGGCCTAAGCTACAAAAAGTTGATCAGACTTCCTACTGGTCTTAGTGTTGTCCATGTAGTATCGAAGTTGTCTGTGAATGTCCAAGGTATGTAACAGTCTTTCCCCCTTATTCTCAGGATTGGGGAAGAAAGCAGGCAGATGAATAGCTTGATTTAAAGAAACCCTAGATACCACCTTTGGCATAAAAGTAGGGTTGGTCCTTAATGAAACCCTGTCTCTGTGAAAAATTATGAACGGTGGTATTGCCATTAGGGCCTGTAGTTCCGAAACCCTTCTTGCTGAGGTAATTGCCAACAGGAAAGCTGTCTTCCATGAGAGAAATTGCAAGTCAACTGAAGCTGCTGGCTCAAATGGAGGTACAGTCAGTTTTTCTAGGACAAAATTGAGGTCCCAGGCTGGCACTGGAGCCTTTCTTGGTGGCTTAATGTTCTTGATTCCCCTGAGGAATTGCCTTAGCAAAGGATGTGAAAAGACAGGCGGATCAGTGTTATATCTAGCTGAAATAGCTGATGCATGTATCTTTATGGAAGAATATGAGAGTCCATTCTTTAGCATATCTGCCAAATATTCCAGGATGAGTGGGATGTTCAATAATGATGCATCATGTCCCTTGCTGGTATTCCAAATGCTGAATCTCTTCCATTTTGCTAAGTAAACCTTTCTGGTGGATGGTCTTCGAGCCTCTGTTAGTATCCGCTGAACTTCCTTGGAGAGAGATAGGTTGAGGTTATTCATGGGATCTCCCAGGCTGTTAGTTGCAGTGTCTGAAGGTTTGGATGCACTGTTTTGAAGTTGTGTTGAGTCAAAAGTAGAGGCCATTGGGGAAGGACCCACTTCTTGGTGTGACATATGCTCCGTAGTAGTGGATACCAGTGTTGTCTTGGCCAGTCCGGAGCTATTAGGATCCCCTTGGGTCTCTCTGCTTTGATCTTTAGTAATACTGAGGTCATTAGTGGCAGAGGTGGGAATGCATAGATTTTTAGGAAGTTCCAGTTGAATGAGAGAGCATCTATTTTCCAAGCTTGTGGATGGTATGTCCTTGAGCAGAATTTTTTAGATGATGGTTGAGGTGAGAGGCAAATAGGTCTACTTCTGGCCTGCCCCATGTCGAAGTGAGCTGTGTGAAGATCTTCGGATGTAACCTCCACTCGTGTGGATCTGTGAAATTCCTGCTTAGGCTGTCTGCCAGCACATTGTCTTTGCCTGGAACAAACTGGGATTGTAACTGAATGTTTAGGCTCAGTGATTTTTCCCAAAGATGCATTGTCAGTCTGCAAAGGGGTAAGAATGGGTGCCCCCTTGCTTGTTTATATACCACATCACAGTGGTGTTGTCTGTCCGTATCAGTAAATGGCCTTGCTGAAGTTGGTGTTGAAAGGCCTCGATGGCATGCATTACTGCCAGCATTTCCTTTTGGTTTATATGCAGATGTGTTTCCTTTGGAGACCATTGTCCTTGTATACACCTGCCTTCCATGTGCCCCCATCCAAGGTCTGAGGCGTCTGTGGTCATGGTCTGTGTTATCTGTGGGTTTTTGAATGACATACCTGTGTTTGCCTGGCTTACCGAGGCCCACCATAGGAATTCCTTTTGTAGGCATGGAATGAGCGGTATGGTTGTCTCCAAGTTGTTGCTGTGCTGAGACCATAGGCTTTTTAGGTACCATTGAAGCTTTCTCATGTGTAGTCTTGCTAATGGAACCAGGAGAATGCAGGATGCCATGTAACCCAGGGCCTGTAGGAATCTCCTTGCAGTCATCTGGGTAAGTTTTGCCAAATCTTTGAAATAATGAGTTAACTTCTCTTGCTTGTCTTCTGTTAGGTAAGCCATTTGAGAGGCTGTGTCCAATTTGGCTCCTAAGAAGATTATTTGCTGGGATGGCTGAAGTCTTGACTTTTGGAAGTTGACTGTGTATCCCAGAGCTTGAAGTAATCGTATGACATAGTCCAAGTTTTTTGTCAACATCAATTTGTAGTCCGCTTGTATGAGGCAGTCGTCCAGGTACGGGTAAATTTGGATCCCCTGGAGCCTGCAATGAGCAATTACTGAAGCCAGGCATTTTGTGAATACTCTGGGCAGTAGATAAGCCAAATGGCAATGCTGAGAATTGATAATGCTCTGGCCCTGCAAGAAATCTGAGGTATCTTCTGCAGCTGTGTCTGATAGGGACATGCAGGTATGCCTCCTTGAGGTCCAGAGTAATCAGCGAAGACCCCTTGCCCAGCATGGGAAGGAGTTGCTGTAGAGTCAGCATTTTGAACTTTGGTACTATGAGAAAGGTGTTTAATGCGGACAAATCCAGTATTGGTCTCCATTGAGATTCTTTTCTTGGAACAAGGAATAGTCTTGAGTAAAACCCCTGGCCTTGTTCTAGTTTTGGAACTCTTTCTATTGCTTTCATCCGAGTCAGCAGAGAGATTTGCTTGATAGCCTCTGCCCTCTGGTTTTGTGGTAGGTTTGGCATGCCTTGTTTTCTTGGTAAGGTATGAAAATGGAACCTGTAACCTCGGTCTATAATGTCCAAAATCTATTTGTCCTTTGTCAATCTGTGCCAATTGTCTGCAAATAAAGATAATTTCCCGCCCAAGGGAGCTTCTATTTGTTCCCTGGTAGGCGGAAGTAGAGGAAAGTCATTGAGACTGTGGCTGTGGGGCAGGTGAAACCCCTGTGTCACTTCTTTGGTTTGCTGGCTGCCACTGTCGTCCCCTGTAAGGATCTCTGTATTGTCCTCTTCCTCGGCCACGTCTGTTTTTACCCCTTTGAAATTTTTCAGGATTAGGAAAGGACCAGTTTTTTGAAGGCCAATTCCTACTGAATCTGGGGGGTTGAACCTGGAGGAAATCTTTCACCGTCTGAACTGATTTTGCTTTTTCCTCGATGGACTTTAACACATCCTTAGCATTAGCACCAAAAAGCTTGTTCTTTTCCAAAGGTGCATCCAGAAGTTTTGCCTTTAGATCATCTGGTAGAGGTTGATCTTTTAACCATGCATGTCTACGAATGACTGCGCCTGTCATAGCTGCCCTACATGAAGCTTCCAGTGCATCATATCCACACTGCAGGAAGTGATTGCTTACTTGCTGAGAGTTATGTACAGCTTCCTGCAAAGATTTCCTGTCTAAAGGATCAGGAGAGGCCAATGTTTTCTGTAAATCTTCTAACAGGAAATCCTGATATTGTAACATATGAAAAAGGCAATTCAAAGCTCTCATAGATAAAGTAGTGGAGGTGTAAACCTTTTTACCCCATCTCTCTAATGACCTAGCTTCCCTGTTGGAGGGCAAAGGATTTTTAGAGGTGGAAGCTGAAACACCTTTAGGTCCCTGAGAAATAGTTTCCAAATCAGCAGTATGGGCCCTGAATAAATGGGAATGTGTTTCTGGGACCCTGTAATACCTGTCCGGCTTAGCTGGAGCAGGAGGAAGAGAATCAGGAGTAACACTAGAGTCAGAATATAAATCATTCAAAACATCAAGCACAGGAGGAATAGCTAAGGGCCTGTGCTGGGGCTTTTTAAGGAAAGTTCGAAGGCGCTTTCTGGAATCAGAATATTCCTGGCCTTGCCACTTGAAATGTTCGCTCATGGTATGCAGAACTTCCCCAAAAGAAATATCCTCAGGAGGGGAGGCTGAGGGGATGGAATCCTCTGCATCCGAGTCCTCATAGGTCTGGAAGAGCTCTTCCTGGCCATCAGAGTGGACAGAGTCCTCAGAATCTTCATCTGAAGGAATAGGGTCAGAGGATTCAACCCGGGGCCTTTTATCAGAAGGAAGCTGGGATCCTCTCTCAGGATGGGCCTGTGAACCTCTAATCATAGAAATTAAGTCAGCAGCCATAGTCATAATTGTGTCTCTGGAGTAGGCTGAGGTAAGGCTTTAGCAGTAAGATGCTTGGTCTTGCTGGCTGCCTTAGCCCTAGTGTAGGCCTTAATAGACATGGCCATAGGAGGCCTGGCAGCTCCACGTGCAGGAGTGACCTTATCTACAGCAATGGTCTCGGGCATTTCCTCGGTTTCGGTAATCGGAGGAAAATCAATAACTGGCGTCGGAGTGATATCCGGAATCGGAGTCGTCGGTAATGCGGTGTCTTCGGTTTGGAGCAGTGGAATAACCGTCTCAGGGGGAACCGGAGCACTCGCGGTAGGTTTTGGCATGGAGTCGGTGGTAGACGCGGACCGAGGATGTCGGTCCCGGTCTTTACGTTTCTTGGGAGTTTGCGATGTCGGAAGTTCCGACGGCATTGTATAAGCAAATTTTTCGCCGAAAAAATCTTCAGCGAACTCCGCCCGGCGCCTGAGAGTGCGCTTGTTGAAGCGAGCACAGGCTACACAGGCTGAGACGTCGTGGTCTGGGCCAAGGCAAGGAAGACAGTAAGAGTGGAAATCCTTATGAGGTATTTGTTTACCACAAGAAAGACAATTGTTAACTTTTCAGTAATTTCTGACATCGGCTGAGGCAAGAAAAGGTCCCCAGCGGGTACTTAGCTTTTGATGACTTGAATCGAAGAATACAGGAGCTGACCGACCGGCACTTGCGAACCGCTTCTGCTGCACAGCGGCAAGAAAGACTGAAGAAAATGGCGTTGGCTGATGCTTATGTACTCCAGCCGCTCTGACGTCGGAGAGAAATGCGACATCAGCCGACGTCGGACCCAGACTTTGGAATCCGGCCGACCGAGGGCTGCCTGAGGCAGGACAACCCATATGTTATGACTGCAGTTGCATTCTTGAAGGACATTGTGAATATTTCAGTAGTCGGCTGACCGGCACTTGCGAAATGCTTCTGCTTTGGGCACCGCACAGCAAAAAAGACTAAAGAAAGTGGCATCGGCTGCATGTTTTATACCTCTGACGACCTGACGTCATGGAAGAGAAGACAGCAACCGACGCAGGACCCAAGACCTTGGAATTCAGGCTAACTGAGGGCAACCTGCCACCATATTACCCAAATGTAATGACTGCAACAGTGAAACACGAAGAACATCTGGTAATGCAAGTAGCCTGCTTGGAAGCGGAGGTATCTTCTGCAAGATTCCCTGATTGAGACATTCAGGTAAGCCTCTTTTAAGTCTAGAGTTACCAACCAGGCGTCTTTGCCTAGCATAGAAGTAACTGTTGAAGAGTCAGCATCTTGAATTTTGGAATCTCCAGAAATGTGTTTAGAGTAGATAAGTCCAGTATTAGACACCATGATTTGTCTTTTCTGGGTACCAGGAAAAGTCTTGAAAGAAAACCTTGTCCCTTTTCCTCTTCTGGAACCGGTTGAATAGCCCCCATGTTCACGAGGGACAGTATTTGTTTCTGGGCCTCTGCCCACTGATATGGGGGCAGGTCTGGCCATCCGTTTGGGATTGACAACGTGTGGAAATGAAATCTGTATTCCTGGGATACTATATTTAAAACCCATTTGTTCTGGGTTATAAGTTGCCAGTTTCTTGCATGAAGTGCCAGTTTTCCTCCCAAAGGGGCAGCCAAAAGGTAAGTGCTTGGTAAGTGCAAAGGAAAGTCATTGAGACTGCTTACCATAGGGAGGTGCCTTGTTGTTTCCAGATTTGGAGGAGGAGGCACCCATTGTTTTGTTCTAAAAGTCCCTTGTGACTGAAACTTGGAGCCTTTGGAATGTCTGGGTTTGACTTGAGTGGCTCTTGATGGAACTGGAAAGGACCAGTTCTTAATAGGCCAGTGCCTACTAAATCTTGGAGGTTGCACTTGTAAGAAATATTTCACAGTTTGCATAGATTTAGCTTTATCTTCCATCTTTTTTAAAACTTCTTCAGCCTTATTACCAAAGAGACGGTCCTGTTGTAAAGGAGCATCCAACAATTTTGCTTTAACATGGGTTGGGAGGGTGGCTTAATGGTCAAGGTGCTTGCCTTGCAAAGACAAGGTGCAGGGTTTGAGTCTCACAAGGGACAGTTGGCTAGGCTTAAAATGGCTCGCAAGGGCAGTTAGCTAAGTACTAATCTATGAACCTATGATCATGCAAAGTTTGCTCTTTGAGCCAAGCATGCCTTCTTAACGCAGACCCAGTTACAGCAGCCCTGCAAGAGGTCTCCAAAGAATAAAAAACACATTGCAAAGTATGTTTTCCAACTTGTTCAGCTGAGTGAAATAAATCCTGTAAATCTTTATTTTCCACACAGTCAGAAATTAACATAACTTTCTGTTTAAGCAGTCCCATGATATGCTGTTGATATTTAAACATATGAAATTGACAATTTAAAGCCAACATCTATGCAGCGCCCTGGAATCTCTATCAGAAGGGGTAGGATTTTTTAGCAGTACAGGCCTTAATGCCCTTGGGACCCTGAGAAATGGTTTCAGGATCTGCAATAGGATTTTTGAAAAGGAATTTGTGGGAGTCAGGGACCCTGTAGTATCTGTCTGGCCTACAAGGAGCCGGAGGCAGAGAATCAGGAGCCATACTAGATTCTGAAAAAACATCAACAATGTCTAAAACAGGAGGTATAGCCAAAGGCCTATGCTGAGGAGGAAGAAGAAAATCCCTAAGTCACTTCTTAGATTCAGAGAAATCCTGACTTTCCCAGTGGAAATGTTCCCTTAAAGTATGTAAAGTTTCCCCAAAAGAAAAATCCTCAGGGGGAGAAGCAGAAGGAATGGAATCTTCTGCATCAGAGTCCTCATAAGTTTGTATAGACAAATCCTGTTCATTAGAAGAGTCAGAAGAAATAGAATCCTGTTCAGAAGATTCATAATCAATGTCTTGCCTAGGTCTCTTAGAAGGGGGGGGGGGGGTTGGCTACCCCTGATCAGTGTAATTAAATCTTCAGCCATTTTGATAATCTGTTTTTTAGGCACAGGGGCCTGCACATGTGGCCCAGGCGTCAGTTTTTTAGACATAGATTTTGATTTTGGCCTTAGTTTTGAAGATGGTGTCGGTCTAATATACAAATCTACAGGCCTGAAAACACTCTCAGAAGCCGGTGCCCGCACAGCGGCTCCAGACCCATCTAAGGTAGAGATGTCTGCAGGTTCCATAAGTGAAGCCTCTCGCGGCATACCGGACTCCGAATGGGTCTCAGTAGAGGCCTGCGAATCAGAAGTAGCGGGTATCAGGGGCTGCGAAAGTGCCTCACTGGGTACCGGCAAACTGGCGACTGGCTTAGGAGAAGCGTCGTCAGTTTTGGACCTCAACGGTCTGTCTCTGTCTTTTTCTTTGCGTCTTTAGGAATTTCGGTAGTCGGATTGCTAACCGACATCTCTGGATAATTAAATCATAAGACAAAATATTTAGAAGCAAAAATATACAGACGTTTTAATAGTGCATTGATTAAATTTAGCACAAAACCGACAGCAAGGCACAATGTGGTCAGGGCCTAGGCAAGGAATACAGTACAAATGAAAACCCTTATGAGGTATTTGCTTCTCACAAGTAATGCAATTATTAACTTTTACTGACATTGATAAGGAGCAAGAAAAAGTTTCCCCAATGGGGTACTTAGCTTTTTAGTTGAAGACTTCGGTTCTGAAACTCGAAAATGAAAATTTTGGGAGTCGGCCGACCGGCACTTGCGAACTGCTTCTGCTTCGGGCACCACGCAGTAAGACTGATGTAATGGCGTTGGCTGCATGTTTTATACCCCTGATGACCTGACGTCATGGAAGAAGGGAAAGCAACCAACGCAGGACCCAAGACTTTGTTAATCAGGCCGACTGAGGGCAACCTGCCAGCAGATTACCCCAAATGTAATGACTGCAACAGTGAAACACGAAGAACATCTAATTTGTAGAGAAACTCAGAAATTTAGTTAGTACAAACATGAAAAACTGAGGAACTGCAGTGCCAGTTATACGATATCAATTTATTAGTCAGCTGAAAGTTTGGAGATTAGCCTTAGGCTTCAGACAGTCCCAATTTCTATATATTTATGGTTAATAAACTAACACCCATCTTTAAAAGCTGTATCCAATAAGCTAAATCCAGATCATTGTTCTGTTCGTCAGTCTAGCTTGAGTGTGGCCTTGCCACTGTTCATGGTCTGTCAAGCTGTGTAGAAGTCTGTACTGCAACACACAGATAGGTTCACAGGTTCATAACTGGTTACTGGGCTACTTGAGCCGAAGGTCTTTAAAAGCCTAGCCATGTGTACCCAAATACAATACTAGAGAAACCCAATATAAAGGATCTTGCCAAAACTCAAGACCTTAGTTAGCAATGACTGCCCTTTTCTAGGAGGGTCATAGGTGAAATCCCCTGTAGGATTTAGAGACTCCTATCCAGTCATCCAGGCTACGTTTAAACAGGGTCACAGAGGGGCTTTGTTTGATGTGAACTGGTAGCCTGTTCCAGAGGAATGGCAATCTCTACATATCTGTCTCTCCAGCAGGTCTTATTTATGTTAGAAATCAAATTACTGTGATTTTACATACACCATAAACCACACTGCATGGTAGTTTTACGCAATAAAACATAACAAACATAAAATAACTACATACTTTGTATCAATACTGCTGTTTGAAATGGTCTCCTTGTTTATACAGACAGACATTATATGCTAGAGTTTAATAGTGACATTATTACAGCAGCATTCTTTGCAATATTAAAATAATTTTTTTTAAACAACTAATATAGTATAATGCATATTGACATTGATATTATTTTCTCTAAATTATACTTAAAAATCATAAAGGAAAATAAAACTGACATGATACAGCAGATGGGTGTACCAGGCATGCTCATTGCACTCTATCACTTGGGTACACTGTTACTATTGAGGTCCTAATGTCTACAAATGTCCAAATCAGTGCATCAAACATTTACATAGCTTGCAAAAGAATATATTTAATAGCGGGAACAGCTGACAATAATGCATACATTTTAAGTGCTTGGGAGGCAACTTTTTGGGAGATTTGTCAGTCTTTTTAAATGCCAAATGTGTTGCAGGCAGAAGAAATAAGTGTCTATGAGCACACGATATAATTTTCAGTCTACATCCCTCAAGCAGATGGCTAACATAAAATAGCTTACACCTTAACATTCCTTCTTGTCACCAAGACCCTACGGTTCTGCACAGGTCTGCTGTGATGATTTAAAAAAAAAAAAATTCCTCCTTTTAATTTACATAATTAGGCCGATAAAACATAATGGATATATACATGTAGTAAATCAAAAATAATGTAATGCAAAATAAAAATGTAAATAGGATTCCATATTTCTGTAAATCATTAAGACCTGGTCATAACATATAGCTTGTGATAATGCTTACGTGAGGATACATACCTTTCCATCTATGAGTTCAGTATTTACATTCTTACAGCAAGAGAAACTGTATTAGGTTAAACATGAAACAAATATTTCAGGCTTCTTAATCTCTAAACTCAGCGTTCACATTCTTAAAACAGTGAACTCTTTTTTAGGTTAAACACAAATTCAGGCTTTTGTTTATAGTACAACATTCATTTTAGACACCTTTTGTCTGTGGCAGACACCTCAATATATACATATCAATCAAATCTCATTTTGAAACTGACCTTCAGGACTGGAATTTGAGCAAAATACAAAAATTAACTAATGGTGATCAGTGAATATCTTAGAGAGACAGCAAGGGATGAGTACTTTAATTTAATAATATAGACGCTAGAAGCTTAAGACCATCACTCCCCTAAGCTTGAGCCCTGCTCTGGGCAAATGAGAAAAACTGTGAGTGTGTGTGTGTGTGTGTGTGTGCGCGTACGCGTGTGTGTGCGTGCATGTGTGCGAGTGTGTGCACACTTACATCTGTGCATTATCAGTTCATATATTCAACTCACAGACTTCAACTCTACCAAGATAGAACTTAAACTGGGTTTTGCTTCAGCAGGTACCTCATTTTTAAAGCCCAATGCTGTTATACGTAGGAAAGCTGAAGTTGATCTGGTGAAGATGATTTCAGGGAGACAGGAAGAAAGCAAGAGGAAATGAGAACACCCAGCAAACAGTTGCATGGCCTGTCTGACAGAAACCCTGTGACAGCCAGGCAGGATTGCTGAGTGTGACACTGAATCGAGACAGGTGGTAATAGTTGACACAACAACCCCTACCCCATGTAAAAAATGGGAAAAAGGAGGATGAGGAGGAGGAGGAGGAGGAGGATGATGATGATGATGATCATCATCATATTACATAAGCTCCTTTCATTCTACAAACTACCTTACAAAATCCTACAGAATTTAATCTAGGGCACAGTATTACAAAAAAATAAATAAATAAATCAGTAGTTAATGTTTCTGAGTTTCTGCAAGCACAGTGCAGGCAACAGCAATACCATCATAGTTGTCTGGGGAAAAAAAAATTTCAATGCAAAAGACTCCCAGACAAATTTATCCATGTAGTACAATTCTGATCAAAGGGAACAAAAACTTAAATTACAAATTATTTTGCAAAGATAAATACTTCACTACTTACATCACATTTTGCAATATTATAGTATCACTGTACCTTTCTGTAGTTTTCCAACTTTGGCGGCCACAGTTTCTACAAAAGAAATAAAGAATAGTTAGTGAATATTACAATAAGGGTGACTTTACAAATCAGTCTCTCCCACCAATTCAGATAAAACTAACTGTAAGCAGTCCGTGCCAAGATCACGTGGGGCCTTTTAAGCAGTCAGGATCCATTATTAAGAAGATAAACTACTGAATTACACTTAGTACTGTATCAGTTAAAATATGAAGGGATACACCTTGTGGAGCTATAACTGAGAAAATCATTCTTTCTTCTCACAATTCAACTACTTTTCTATAAAGCTCTTATGTGTGTGTGTGGGATGGATGAAGTCTAACAATGCACACCATGACAACATTTACCACAATTAGCCCAGGCTGAGACCAAGAGAATGCTTAAACATCGAAGTAAGAAGTAACTTCTGCAAAACGAGATAATACTGAAGTTCACCTACACTTCACAATGGTCTATACCTGTTGGTATGTATATATATATATATATATATATATATATATATATATATATATATATATACACATACATATATATATATATACACACACACACGTAAATATCTATATATTTATAACTGTGTGTGTGTATGTATCTGTGTGTGTGTGTGTATATATATATATATATATATATATATATATATATATATATATAAATATATACATCTATAAATATATACATCTATATTACATTATCGAAGTTTCAAAACTTCGAATCTGATATGGTCGACACCATATAATCGAAGTCTTGAAACATCGAAAATGTAATAAAACACAACAACCTACAAAAACAAACTATTTAAATGCTCTAAGCTCTTGCCCCCCTGCACCCCCCCGCTACTTAAATATACCAACTCTGACATTGCATTACAGTGCAGAAAAGAGAAATCTTCCCTTTCCACGCTGTACAGAGATCTCCGTTAAAAGATTTGAAGTTTCAATACTTCTATCATATGGTGTCGACCATATCAGATTCGAAATTTTGAAACTCTGATCTTCTGATAAATATATATATATATATATATACACACACACACACACACACACACATATACATATATATATATATATATATATATATATATATATACACACACACATACATACACACACACATACATATATCTACATAAACAGGTATACATTATATATGTATATATTACTTACACACACACGCACATACATAGGCACATATGCACAAACACACATGTAAATGTCACATATGTTCTATCATCAATAAAACAAAACCCAATCCAAAAGAAAGAATCCATCTGCATCTCAAAGGGTTTTGTTTGACATACACATCTTTCATTGATCTGTATTTCCTTATGCAGGTGGATCCTTTTTCTTGGACTGATTTTTGTCTTGTTGAGTCTTTGTTTTGTATCGAATGGATGGGTGGTTCGTGCTTATCTGGGGGTGTGTTCTACTCTTAGATTGGCTTTTGACTGCATGTAGTGCTGTTGATTGGATATCATTGTATCAGTTGTTCATTGGTCATTTAACTTCTCTGTTACCCAATGATGATAGCACAATACGTTAATATGTTATCATCATGACTGCTTGCAGATTTCTCAGTCGAACCGATGATGTTTTAATGAATGCTATAATTTATTTACATCCCTTATGTGAATGGCTCATAGCTTTTAAGCAACCATGAAATTTTAAAGTTTTTTGTCTTGAAAAAGGGTTCATATCCGAAAATGCTCACCTTGTATTTACATTTTATTATTTTAAAGTGACACTGCGGTGGTGGTGCTGCAGTAGCATTGTCGCCTCACAGTAAGATGCTGTCCTGTTCGATTCTCAGCTACAGCATCTTCTGTGTGGAGACATGCGTGAATGGGCGTACCTTCGTTGAAGGTTGTGTGTCAGGGCCGGCAACTCGGCACATAAAAATCTACTGCCAATCATTAGCGGACCGGAGTTCCGCTGTGGCGACCCCTAACCGTGAAAAGCCGAAAGACACAACATTATTTTATTACATTATTTTTGTTTATCGCTGTGGTGGTCTTGGTACTTTGTTCGAGTGTTTTTTTTTTTTAAATATAAGATCCAATACCTACCATTAGTAACCAGTATCCTCATTTGTTTTGTTTTTATTTCATAACTACACATAAATGCATAAATGTGATAAATGTGTGTGTGTATGTATATATATATATATATATATATATATATATATATATATATATATATATACACACATATACATATATATGCACATACACACACACACACACACACACACACACATATCCATACATATATATTTATTTATTTAACTGAGAAAGTCTGACTTGGAATGTAGCCAATTTTCAGCGGAGGCCCGGGGAGAAACTCTCCAGATGCATATCTCTGAATGCGGGAGGAAACCGGAACACCCAGAGGAAATCCACATGAATGCAGGGAGGACATGCAGACTCTGCACAGAAGGCACTCTAGTCGAAAATCGAATTAGAGAACCTCTTGCTGTGAGGTGACAGCGCTAATATATACATACATATATATGGTATACTTTGATTCACTGAAAACTCATTCACTGAATTTCAAAACACTCACACCAAATTGCTGAAAGCTCAAATCCTTGAAAACTTATTTCACTGAATCACATTTCACTGAATGTAAGTACTGTTCAGTAAATAAAACTTATATGCCTTTTTCCCACTGTAGTGTAATCCTGAAGTTAGTATATATAGCTAGGGGGATGTGGAGGTCCCAGCCCCCCACATTGGTGGGTGTGGGGGCATAGCCCCCCACCTACATTTGGTTTTATATTGGTAGCTTTCAGTGAAATGAGATTCATAAATATGAAAGCTAACTAAGGAGGGGGGACTACGCCCTCAAACCTCCCAATGTGGAGGGCTGTGCCCCCCAACTACATACTAACTCCAGGATAGCACTACAGTGGGGAAAAGGGCACATATGTTTTATTTGCCCAACAGTACTTGCATTCAGTGAAATGTGATTCAGTAAAATGAGTCTTCAGTGATTTGTGCTTTCAGCGATTTTTTTAGGGTGAACTGAAATTCAGTGAAATGAGTTTTCAGTGAATCAAAGTAGGCCCCCACACATACACACACACACACACATATATATATATATATATATATATATATATATATAAACATACATACAAACGCACACACGTATGCATGTATGCACACGCACGTACACACACACGAGTTTGTACCATTGGATAATAATGATCACCCTTCTTCCTCTCCCCAATGTTACGGAGGTATCAGAAACAGCTGCTGGCTTTCCTAATGTTCAACAAAACCTTTTTTTGTCCCCAAACCACAGGGGCCCTTTGAACAGGGTACTAAGATAACAGAGTCACTCCCGAGGGAGAGGACAGTCTCACGCACGAACCATGAATACCAGGAGCAATCGGAGAAGATGAATGACCAACCAGTACAGAGTGCTTTGGCAGAAATTAATTCTACAACATTCAGTCTTAATGACAGATGTTTTAGAGATGAGTACTTGCAAATCCTAAACAGATGCTTTACATTTATACCATCACAAAGGGCTGATCTCCCAAACTTGCTTTTAGACTTTGGACTGTATTTGAGAAAATTGAATCTTAAAGTCCTTCTTGATAATGATACAGATGAACCCTTTAACACCTTTGATCTACATTCTCTTAGAAGGAAAAGTATTCATAACCCTGCACTTAATAACACACTGCAGAATTTTTTTTAAGTATGTGACCATGACTTGTGTGCACTACTTAATAACAACAAACATCATAAGTGATTTAATTTGACCACCATTGAGTTTAAAGCTTTGCAGGAACTCAGCCTTGATAAAAGTTTACGCATTATGAAAGCAGACAAGGGGACAGGGATTGTGCTTACGGAACAGGATGAGAATATTTCTAAGACTGAGACTATCTTGATTAACAACGAATTCTACAGACTGGCAGATCTTGACTTTATTAATAAACAGTTTGAAGATGAAGAGAATGATTGCTTATACCTTGATCTGGAACACAATAACTGCCTTTCTCTTGAAGATTATCATTTTATGCATCTTCTTAACCCCAGCCTAGGCAAGTTATCAGGCATATCTAAAATGCTCAAGGATGCTGTTAACCATCCCTTTAGACACACTGTGTCTAATAGAAAAACTAAAACGGAAAAGATTGCTGAGTAGATTGACTCAGTGCTGAATCCTGTTGTGCAAGCTACTCCATTTTAACTACGTGATTCTTGGCATTTCTCCATCAACTATTCTTGCTGGACACCATAGACTTGAACTGAATATTGAATCTTTATATACTAACATTCCACACAAAGAAGGTATACCATCGATTCACCTTTTTTTGACAGAACATACTACATTCTCTAGTGCTAAAATAGATAATATGTAGACTTGTGTCCACGGTTCTGTGCAACAATTTCTTCCATTTTAATGGGAAAGCCTATCAGCAGACAAAAGGAGTTGCCATGGAGTCAAAAATGGCCCCTGCATATGCTAAGGTAGTTTTAAGTGCATGGGAAATACACAATTTGGTTCATTTGCCTCGTTTTGACAAAACAAAAATGTATCGTCAATATAGTGATGATATTTTTTTTTAACTTGGCAGGGGACCAGAAGTGAACTACATTCATTTATTCAAACTATGACAGCATTGATTTTCTTAGTTTTATTATTTCAAGGTATGGTTCTACTGCCCAGTTCCTGACTCACTGGAATTGAATGCGTTCCATAAGAATATTTAGAGAAATATTTTTTTAAGATTTCACTAGTCAGCACCCATATTTTATGAAAGCAAACATTATTACGGGGCAGTTTATTAGGCTTTCTTGCTTAATAAGTAATGACAATATTTTCCTGCAAGAGTGTAATTTTCTTAAGGAGTTATTTATACAGAGAAACTATCCAAGACAGCTTGTGGAGAACATTTCTGCTGATATTTAGATTCAGACCTATCCTTAGATTTGGCTTTGAACCTAAACAATTAAGGGACTCCAACAATGACTGTGCGCTTAGCATTCCATTGACAATTAGTGTAGACATGTTTTCTTTTAGAAATGTTATTTCCAAAAAAGTACAGTTTTGTACCTACCATAGATGCAGATGATCGAGTGTATACACTGCTGCATTCATTACATTTGGGTTATCCTGCCATCAGGCGGTTCCCCAGTTGGCCTGAGTTCCAAAGTCTAGGTCCGGCTTCGGTTGCTGTCGCTTCTTCCCTGACGTTAGTGCGACAGGGGTATAAAAGATGAGCTGACGCCATTTTCTTTAGTTTTTCTTGCCCCAGATGTCAGGTGGCCCCAAAAAGGTAGGCAATGCAAACTGTTAAAAAAAAGCAATCAAAAACCTTCAGTTACCAGCAAATACTCCCCATAGGTAGCAAAGGGTAGAAGACTTGGGTACGTACCAGCAAGTAAGAGGGGATGGAGGGAGGGTAACCTGGACTGCAGCAGTGTATACACTCGAACATCTACATTTATGGTAGGTACAAAACTGTACTATGTTCATTGTGTTACACTGCTGCAGTCATTACACTTGGGTAGAATCCCAAAGCTCAGGTAGGGTGGCTGGTTCTATAAGGCATTAAGGGTGGCTATAAGGCCCTGCAGCACTGCAGTGGCAAAACCAGCTCTGGATTTAGAGTAAAGAGGCAGATGGTAATGCTTGGTGAAGGTATGTACAGAACTCCAAGTTGCTGTTTCCAAAATGTCCTTGGTAGGTACTCCTCTGAGGTAGGCAGCTGAAGTGGCTATTGCCCTGGTGGAATGAAACCTAATGCTGTTAGGTACAGTTTTCCCATGGTGTGTATAGCAGAAACGTATACAGTGTCCTATCCATTTTGAAATGGTCTGTTTTGAAATGGTTTTCCCTGTGCTCCTGCAGCATATGCTACAAACAATTGCTCAGTTTTTCTGAAAGCTTTTGTTTTGTCCAAGTAGAAGCGTAACTGCCTGTGTATGTCCAAGGAATGTAGAAGTCTCTCCCCTTTATTCTGTGGATTTGGATAAAAAGTTGGCAAGTGAATAGTCTGGTACAGAGCCACACTTGATACAACCTTTGGCATAAAAGTAGGGTGTGTTCTTCAAGACACCCTGTCTTGGTGGAAAATGATGAAAGGTTCCACTGCCATTAGTGCCTGTAATTCTGAAACCTTTCGTGCTGAGGTTATTTCCAGGAGCAGAGCAGTTTTCCAAGAGACTTATTTTAAATCTGCTGAGTTAGCTGGTTCAAAAGGAGGTAAAGTTAATTTTTCCAACACAAAGTTGAGGTCCCAAGTTGGAGTTGGTGCTCTACGGGGCGGTCTTATGTTTTTAGCCCCTCTGAGGTACTGTTTTAGCAAAGGATTAGAAAAAATAGGTGGGTCCATGTTGTAATGAGCAGAGACGGCAGAGGTGTGGATCTTGATGGATGAAAAGGAGGCCTTTGTCCAGCATCTCAGTTAAATATTGTAGTATCTGAGGAATGTTTGGAACAAGAGGGTCAAGGCTGTGAGCCTGGTTCCAGGCACAGAATCTCTTCCATTTATCCGAATAGGCTTTCCTGGTGCTAGGCCTTCTGGCCTCCAGAATGACATCCATAACAGCTTTGGAGAGAGGCATTGCTTGCTTGACTAAGGAATCTGCCATGCAGCCAGGTTTAAAGTCTTTAGCTGGCTGTGAAGTATCGGATTGTTGTGCTGAGTCAAATTATGTGGGATTTGAGGCAAAATCCAGGGTGGACCTTGTGCTAAGTTCTTTAAGTTGGGTACCAGTGCTGGTGTGGCCAGTCTGGGGCAATCAGGATCATCTTTGGCTTTTCTTGCCTGGTTTTTATGAGTACGTTTGGAAGGAGAGGTAGTGGTGGGAAAGCATATACTTGTAGGTTTTTCCAGCTGAATGAGAGGGCATCCACTTTCCATGCTTGTGGGTGTTAAGTCCTTGTGCAGAATTTCTGTAGCTGGCAGTTCATTGGGGATGCAAACAGATCTATGTCCGGGCTCCACCATTTTTGTGTTATCATTCTGAATATTTGTGGTTGTAATTTCGACTCGTGCGGATCCATGATGTTTCTGCTTAAGTCGTCTGCCAGTGTGTTTTTCTCTCCTGGCAGGAATTGTGCTTGCAGATGAACTTGCTAGGTTAGAGCTGTGTTCCACAAGGTCATGGCTTGTCTGCAGAGGGGGTAGGAATGAGTGCCCCCTTGCTTGTTTATGTACCACATAACTGTGGTGTTGTCTGTCTTGTAGTTGTCCTGGATGCAGAAGGTCCTTGAAAACTATAAGGGCATTTTGTAGGGCTAGCATCTCTTTTTGATTGATGTGAAGATGCCTTTGTTCTGCGGGCCACTTGCCCTGAATACATTTTCCTGCCATGTGTGCTCCACAGGCGTAATCCGATGTATCTGTTGTCAGTGTTTGCCTGGCTGTGGGTTGAGTGAAAGGCTGTCCCTTGTTGAGGTGACATGCTTAAGCCCACCATCGAAACTCCTGTTGAAGGCAAGGAATTAGTGGTATTACTGTTTCCAAACTGTGACAGTGTTGAGACCAGACACACTTTAGGTACCATTGTAGTTTCCTCATATGCAGTCTGGCATATGGAATTAGTAGTATGCAAGATGCCATGTAACCCAAGGCCTGCAGAATCTTTCTTGCAGGGAGTTGCTTCTTTGTTGCCATTAATTGAAAATATTGAGTCAGTTGTCCTTGCTTGTCTGGCGTGAGATAAGCCATCTGGGCCATTGTATTCAAGCTGGCACCCAGGAATATTATCTCTTGTGAGGGCACTAGTTTTGACTTCTTTTCATTTACTGTGTACCTTAGGCAACTTAATAACTTTTTTACAAACGCCAGATGCTTTAGAAGAATGTCCTTGCTCTCTGCTTGAATCAGGCAGTCGTCCAGGTATGGATAAATTTGAATTCCTTTTTGTCTGCAAAATGCAATTACTGGTACCAGGCACTTTGTGAAGACCCTGGGCGCAGTAGATAAGCCAAAGGGCAGTGCAAAGAATTGGTAGTGCATTGAACCAACTATGAATCTGAGGTACATTCTGCAGTTTTGTCTGATAGGGACATGCAGGTATGCCTCCTTGAGGTCCAAAGTCACGAGCCAAGCTTTCTTGCCCAGCATGGGAAGAAGATGCTGTAGTGTCAACATTTTGAATTTTGGAACATCCAGGTAAGTGTTTAGAGAAGAAAGATCCAGAATGGGCCTCCAGGCTTTGTCCTTTCTGGGAACCAGAAAGAGTCTTGAGTAAAATCCTTGTCCTTGCTCCTGTGTTGGTACCTTTTGAATAGCTCTCATGTCCATGAGTGCTGTAATTTGTCTTTGAGCCTCTGCCCATTGATTTGGTGGCAGATTTGGCATTCCTTTTAACCTTGGCAGAGTGTGAAAGTGGAACCTGTAACCTTGAGATACAATGTTGAAAACCCATTTGGCTTTGGTGATCATATGCCAATTGTGACAGAAAAGTGCCAGATTTCCTCCCAAGGGGACTGCCAAGAGAGAACTGTTTGGCAGCTGTAGTGGGAAGTCATTGGGGCTGTTTTTTATAAGGTTGAGGCCTGTATTCCCCTTCTTTCTGGGTTGATGCACCCCACTGTTGAGGCCTGTAAGGACCTTGTGGTTGACCTCTACCTCTTGGACGTCTGTATCTGCTCTTTTGAGGTCTGTCTGTAACTGGAAAGGACCAATTTTTTGTTGGACAATTTCTGCTAAATCGAGAAGGCTGAACCTGCAAGAAATCCTTCACCGTTTGCATAGATTTTGCCTTATCCTCCATTTTCTTTAATACCTCTTCTGCCTTAACTCCAAATAAAACATCCTGCTGCAAAGGTGCATCCAATAATTTTGCTTTAACATGATATGGTAACATCTCTTCTTTAAACCAAGCATGTCTTCTAATGACAGATCCTGTAACTGCTGCTCTACAGGAGGCCTCTAATGAATCAAAACCACATTGCAAAGTATGTTTTCCCACTTGTTCAGCTGCATGGAATAACTCCTGCATTTCCTTATAATTAGGAGGATCTGAATTTGGAAGCATTTTTTGTTTCAACTGAGACATGAAATATTGCTGATATTTTAGCATGTGAAACTGGCATTGCTAAAGTTGCAGATGTATATACTTTCTTCCCCCATCTGTCTAATGCTCTGGAATCTCTGTCAGAAAGGACTGGATGTTTTGCTGAAGAGGCCTTTACCCCTTTGGGGCCCTGAGAAATAGTTTCAAGGTCAGTAACAGGGCTTTTATAAAGAAATTTGAGAGAGTCAGGGACTCTGTAGTATATGCCTGGCTTAACTGGAGCAGGAGGTAGAGAGTCAGGATTTAAACTCGATTCAGTATACACATCATCCACAATATCTAACACTGGTGGAATAGCAAGGGGTCTGTGTTGAGGTAATAAAAGGAAATCTCTGAGCCTTTTCTTGGATTCTGAATAATCCTGGCCCTCCCAATGGAAATGCTCTCTCATGGTATGTAAGGTTTCCCCAAAGGAGTAGTCCTCTGGTGGAGAGGCTGAAGGAATTGATTCCTCAGCATCAGAATCCTCATAAGGGGGTAAAGAGTATCCTAGGTCTGAGGATGAATCTAAAGAGATGGATACCTGACGGATACCTGATCGGATGAGTCATAGTCTGCATCCTGTCTAGGCCTTTTATCAGGAGGGGGATGGGACCCCCTGATCAGAGTGATTAAGTCTTCGGCCATTTTCAGCATTTATTTCTTAGGCATGAAGGCCTGTCCTGGTGAATGTTGAATGTGTTTCTTTGTTCTTAAAGTAGTTTTAGACTTAGCAGAAGATTTAATGGTTAACTGAGTAGGTCTGAAAACACCCTCTGAAGCTGCGGGTTGTTCAGCTACTCCGGATCCCTCTGAAAGGTTAGTAGGCTGTAAATTTGGTGCGTCGGAAGGGCCAGCCATCTCCACGTGGGAGTCAGAGGCAGCCTGTGGTTCTAAAGACGTGGTCGTCAGGGGCTGCGAAGGCACCTCGCTGAAAACCGGAGAACCGGCGACTGGCCTAGAAGAGGCTTCGTCGTCAGTTTTGGGCCTCGGATGCCTGTCTTTGTATTTGCGCTTTTTGTGTATTCCGGTCGTCGGAAGTTCCGACGGCATGGTGTAATTGAATTTTCTGCCAAAATAATGTCGGGCAAAATCAAACAGACATTTAACAGTGCACTCTGACGTCATGGTCTGGGCCCAGGCATGGGATACAATAGGAATGGAAATCCTTATGAGGTATTTGCTTCCCACAAGAAATACAGTTATTAACTTTTACTGACATCGGTCTGAGGAAAGAAAAAGTTTCCCCAACGGGGTACTTAGCTTTGTAGAAGACTTCAGTTCTGGATTCGGAAAGAAAATCTCAGGAGCTGGCCGACCGGCACTTGCAAACTGCTTTTGCTTCAGGCACTGCACGGCAAGGAAGACTGAAGAAAATGGCATTGGCTGCATCTTTTATACCCCTGTCACACTGATGCAGGGAAGAAGAGACAGCAACTGACGCTGGACCAAAACTTTGGAACTCAGGCCGACTGAGGGACCGCCTGATGGTAGGATAACCCAAGTGTAATGACTGCAGCAGTGTAACACGATGAACATCTGGGACATTGTTATCAGCTGCAGAGAACTTGCTTCAGCTCTGGGCAACAGCCCAAGATTTTTTTTTTTTTTTTTAAAGAAAAACACAGAACTCTTCACAGCTCTTTTGAAAAGAATGATAAACCATTTCTGATTAAAGACTGGAAATAGAAACAAGGCCCAAAGTATACTCTCTTGTAGTGGGTGTGTTCACATGTAAACACATTTGAACAGGAACAGAATATTTTTTCAAGCACTGTAATGTTAAAGTGCTTTTCCGCAGATACTAAGATTGCCAAAGTAGTAATGTGGTTTATGCTGGTATTTGTGAGACGTTAGTTCTTTTACGTTGGTAAAATGTACAGGAAATTATCAGACCGGATAAAAGAGTATTTAGCAGCAATCATACAATGATCAAAGGAATGCATTAGATAAACACAGTTCACTTTGTAACGGATTTCAAACTTTTAAGTTTTTTGTACTGGAATAACTTGATTCCTTTCTAGGTGACAGTGAAGTGCAAGAAATGAAATGGCAGCTGCTTCTGAATGCTGAAGATTCCCCAGGAATTAATGAAAACATGAATATTAAATGTGCTTTGTGATGGTACAGGTGAACTCCACCTACTACATTACACATCTGTTTATCATTGGTGACTGTACTGTTTTATTTTGCTACACTGCTTATACATGATGCTTATTGGCTGCTGTTGTTTTAAAAGAGAAGCACAGCAAGGCTTTATTTCATTCCTTGTATTTTCTGATGATGTTCTTATATTTATTAAAGAACAAAAGCACTCAACACGTGTTTGGCTCAGTTCTCTTCTTCCAGGTCCTAGAAGTTTGTTAGTTATTTAGTTGTTGTTCTTTGCAGTTCTTTGTCATATATATATATATATATATATATATATATATATATATATGGAATCACTACTTAATACCGAAACTACACAATCCCGAAGCTCACAATACCGAGACTAAAATCCCTAAACCACACATTACCGACATTTTAAAAGCGCAAAATTCAAAATCGCGAAAGTACTACATACATACAGCACACACACAAACATATACACAGCCTCCCCCCATAACCAAACAAACCACCCTACACTAAAGAGATCGCACAGACATACAAACAAGGTAAACTCACACACACACAGACACTAAAGCCCCTCACAAACACACTTACACACACAAACTTACCTGAACCGCAACACCAGAAGCGCTAACTCAAAATCCCTTACCAT